>NW_027455619.1:0-33784 GCF_040206685.1 Ascaphus truei
AGGTGGATGAGATGAGATGGGGGACATGTTCATATTGTAACTGTACATTACTAAAAGAAGGCTTTTTTTCTATACAGATAAGGTATTTTAAAAAAACATGCAATACACACTCAGACACACAAATGCAAAATGCACACACAAAAGCAAAAAAAAGATGGTCCTGCAAACACTAATTAACACCAAAGGGATGTGCCTATTGCTAAATATGAGCAGCAAGTAGCGGCGCGGCGGCAGCACCCCTGATATCTATGGATGGGACTGATACCCCCTGCAGACACACGCGCACACGCGCACAGAGGGGTCTGTAGTGTGACAGGGCACGCCAGCTCGCCACCAGGCACTCCTTCTTGAATTAAAAAACTCCTTCTTGAATAAAAAAAAACTCTATCTCCTTACCTCTTTGTGGATGCACCCTCTTTACCAACAAGAGGGACAGGACCAGCTCTCCTCAGCTTCCATTTCCCCCTTCCTTTCCTCTCTCACTTGAAAACTTTTCTACCCCTGAGAGAGTGGGTGGGAGGGAGATAGAGCAAGAAACAGCGCATCAAAACTGTCCATTAAACAGCAGAAGCAGCACAGGCTTCTGTCCCTCTGCTCCTCTCCTCTCCACTCCATTCATTTGCATGGGAGGGAGGAGCTGCTTTCTCTCTCTCCTCTCCCTCTCACCTCTCCCTCTCTCCCTCTCCTCCCTCTCCCTCTCCCTCTCCCTCTCCCCTCTCCCTCTCCCTCTCCCTCTCCTCTCTCCTCTCTCTCTCTCTCTCTTCTCTCTCTCCTCTCTCTCTCTCTCTCTTCTCTCTCTCTCTCTCTCTCTCTCTCTCTCTCTCTCTCTCTCTCTCTCTCTCTCTCTCTCTCTCTTCTCTCCTCTCTCTCTATATGTGATGATGTCACAATGCGTCTCTAACATCACAGACATATGCTGACATCATCACACAGGCTGACTGGCCATTAAGAGACAGAAAGGCAGATAGAGACACACTGACAAATGCATACACTGAAGGCACAGGCAGCATGCAGCTTCTGCACCATAAAAGTACATTGAATCAAAAAGAATGATGATGTCTTTTAAGTGTGGCTCTATTGAAGTTTTGGGGTTTAAGTGTCAAGACAATCGTGGCAAAAAAACGGAGGCATCATTTTCAACCATTTCATCAATATGTGCTTTTAGATGACACTATCCCTACATTCTGCATGGATGTAATAATAATAATATTATTAATATTAATAATAATAATAGATACCCATGGGAAAATAATAGGAGACATAGTGGGAATATTATCCAGTTTGTCACCATAAGGGGAATATACATAGCGCTTCACAGCAATAATACAAGTGACAAAACTGGAATATAATAAAATAATGGCTTAGGGATACAGTATCCTACAGTACATCTGTCATGGATATAATAATAAGAGACATCATGGGAAATTATAGAAACATAATGGTAAAAAAGCGCTACAGACATAGAAGGAAACATCCAGAAAAAGAGTTGCTGCTCCCCCGAAGAGCTAACAGTCTAAGTCTATACATAACAAGATACTATGTGTATCCATTTTGTGACCATTTCTGTCCTTAGAAAATAGAAACAACATGCAGAAACACCATCCAACTTTGCTGCCATTTGCTCATTAAATATTTTGACCAACACCAGTCTGTGAACTGTTGATGTTTAATGCTATGGTCACAAGCACAGACAGTATCGCCAATAATGCAAGACGGTTTTATGTATGTCTTCTTCGCGCTGAAGCCGGTGTCTCTTGGAGCTCTGGTGGAGGAACTATTCACCTGTCTTGATGTCTCAGAGCTTTCAGAGAGTAAAAAACCTAGCACTAGTTTAGTTATTTTGATGCGCCCGCCTCATATAAACAAAATACAGCACACAATCCACTTTGCTTGCTCTCACTTATTGTATCATTTTGCCAATACCTATATGTGCAACACTGATTTTTAATGCTATTGTTTCATACGTTGCATTCTTTCTTTGGTATCTCTTATAAATGGTTGAACTGAATCAGAAGTCATATGGGACAAATAATTATTATTATTCTAAATAATGAAAAGGTTGCTCAATAAACCGCTGCTGGTATTGACAAAATCATCTGCCGAAACCCGGGATCGAACCAGGGACCTTAGATCTTCAGTCTAACGCTTCTCCCAACTGAGCTATTTCGGCTATGCATGATTTTTGGACAGGTGTCTGGAGCGGATCTGAAGCACAATGTTAGAGATAGGCCAGATAAGCTTCCTTGAAAAGGTGAATTTTCAGAGAGTCTGGGGGAATACAATATAAGACTTCATGGGAATAAGTGCAAACTGTAAACACTGTACAATCTGGGGCATCCCTTCAATCTAGTACAATCTAGTACATATTATAATGCTTGAAACACTTTAAAATGTTGAATTTTTTCCTTTTCTTGTTCACTGTATTGGCAAACGCAGCAAGGTAAACCAAAGAGAGTATTTGCTACAATCAATAGCACTAACAGGCTTCAGTGAAGTCATCATATCAATCAGTGATCTCATGTAAAAGTAGAATGTCTGGAAGGCCTTGCCCTACTGACTACACACCAAAAACTTGGAGAATGCGGGCATCGATCCCGCAACCTCTTACATGCAAAGCAAGCGCTCTACCATGTGAGCTAATTCCCCTCTTACATGAAAGTGCGTCAGTGCTGGCTGCTTCACTTTCTGCAGGGCAAATCTGGCTGGGAACTTGCACTGCTGAATCCCAGTTATCAGACACAGCTGAATGTCCAGGGCTGTGGATGATTGGGTGAGAAGGAGAGTTGAATCATCGGAGCCCAGTAAGTAGACCCTTTGTCGCCATACTAGGCATCTTCCTGGTTGTCTAGTGTTAGGATTCGGCGCTCTCACCGCCGCGGCCCGGGTTCGATTCCCGGTCAGGGAAAGAAAGCTTTTGTTTGGAAAACCCAATCTGATTCTTTTCTGTTCATATCTTAAGTTACTGTTGACAGAAATGTCATTTTATTTCCCCCATTGATTTTAGACTTGCGCAAACCCATCTCTTGCTAATTCAATTCCGAAAACAGAAAGGATAATGGAAGTGACTGTAAGAATTGTATTCATTGCGCATGTCAATTGAAATATTGCAAGAAGAGAATGCGCTAGTCGGGGAAAGTTATACATACACACACTACATACTTATGAACATAAATTGCTTCAATATCATTTCTTAGCCGACATTTTGGTTTTATTTGAACATTTGTAGTAATTATAATCATACTCAATCAATTTATTATATTATGATGATTTCCAGTCACCAGGACTCAGGACGAGATTGCCACGGCCATTGAGTACCGCCACCTACCCATCACACAAACACACACACAAAAAATGTATATTGGTAACAATAATTTAAAAAGGGGAATTAAAAATGGCCGAAGTGGGCAATGTATAAGGGTATACAGATCCATAAACCGACCCCTGAGCATGTATATACCTATTAGCATGTACAGTGTGTTTGTTACAGCGGTTTCCAAATAATTTCCATTTGAAAGATTTCATTTTTCTGAAATGGTGCAAGCAAATTGTATGAAAATTGAACAAAAGTTACAAAAGAATACATGGATGGTTTTCGTATCCAGAGTCAGGTGGATGAGATGAGATGGGGACATGTTCATATTGTAACTGTACATTACTAAAAGAAGGCTTTTTTTTCTATACAGATAAGGTATTTAAAAAAAACATGCAATACACACTCAGACACACAAATGCAAAATGCACACACAAAAGCAAAAAAGATGGTCCTGCAAACACTAATTAACACCAAAGGGATGTGCCTATTGCTAAAATATGAGCAGCAGTAGCGGCGGCGGCAGCACCCCTGATATCTATGGATGGGACTGATACCCCCTGCAGACACAGGCGCACACTGCGCACAGAGGGGTCTGTAGTGTGACAGGGCACGCCAGCTTCGCCCACCAGGCACTCCTTCTTGAATTAAAAAACTCCTTCTTGAATTAAAAAAAAACCTATCTCCTTACCTCTTTGTGGATGCACCCTCTTTACCAACAAGAGGGACAGGACCAGCTCTCCTCAGCTTCCATTTCCCCTTCCTTTCCTCTCTCACTTGAAAACTTTCTACCCCTGAGAGAGTGGGTGGGAGGGAGATAGAGCAAGAAACAGCGCATCAAAACCTGTCCCATTAACAGCAGAAGCAGCACAGGCTTCTGTCCCTCTGCTCCTCTCCTCTCACTCCATTCATTTGCATGGGAGGGAGGAGCTGCTTTCTCTCTCTCTCTCTCTCTCTCTCTCTCTCTCTCTCTCTCTCTCTCTCTCTCTCTCTCTCTCTCTCTCTCTCTCTCTCTCTCTCTCTCTCTCTCTCTCTCTCTCTCTCTCTCTCTCTCTCTCTCTCTCTCTCTCTCTCTCTCTCTCTCTCTCTCTCTCGCAGCCAGTATATGTGATGATGTCACAATGCGTCTCTAACATCACAGACATATGCTGACATCATCACACAGGCTGACTGGCCATTAAGAGACAGAAAGGCAGATAGAGACACACTGACAAATGCATACACTGAAGGCACAGGCAGCATGCAGCTTCTGCACCATAAAAGTACATTTGAATCAAAAAGAATGATGATGTCTTTTAAGTGTGGCTCTATTGAAGTTTTGGGGTTTAAGTGTCAAGACAATCGTGGCAAAAAACGGAGGCATCATTTTCAACCATTTCATCAATATGTGCTTTTAGATGACACTATCCTACATTCTGCATGGATTTAATAATAATAATATTATTATATTAATAATAATAATAGATACCATGGGAAAATAATAGGAGACATAGTGGGAATATTATCCAGTTTGTCACCATAAGGGGAATATACATAGCGCTTCACAGCAATAATACAAGTGACAAAACTGGAATATAATAAATATATGGCTAGGGATACAGTATCCTACAGTACATCTGTCATGGATATAATAATAAGAGACATCATGGGAAAATGATAGAAACATAATGGTAAAAAGCGCTACAGACATAAAAGGAAAGATCCGGAAAAAGAGTTGCTGCTCCCCCGAAGAGCTTACAGTCTAAGTCTATACATAACAAGATACTATGTGTATCCATTTTGTGACCATTTCTGTCATCAGAAAATAGAAACAACATGCAGAACACATCCAACTTTGCTGCCATTTGCTCATTAAATATTTTGACCAACACCAGTCTGTGAACTGTTGATGTTTAATGCTATGGTCACAAGCACAGCAGTATCGCCAATAATGCAAGACGGTTTTATGTATGTCTTCTTCGCGCTGAAGCCGGTGTCTCTTGGAGCTCTGGTGGAGGAACTATTCACCTGTCTTGATGTCTCAGAGCTTTCAGAGAGTAAAAAACCTAGCACTAGTTTAGTTATTTTGATGCCCGCCTCATATAACAAAATACAGCACACAATCCACTTTGCTTGCTCTCACTTATTGTATCATTTTGCCAATACCTATATGTGCAACACTGATTTTAATGCTATTGTTTCATACGTTGCATTCTTTCTTTGGTATCTCTTATAAAATGGTTGAACTGAATCAGAAGTCATATGGTGACAAATTATTATTATTATTCTAAATAATGAAAAGGTTTGCTCAATAAACCGCTGCTGGTATTGACAAAATCATCTGCCGAAACCCGGGATCGAACCAGGGACCTTTAGATCTTCAGTCTAACGCTCTCCCAACTGAGCTATTTCGGCTATGCATGATTTTTGGACAGGTGTCTGGAGCGGATCTGAAGCACAATGTTAGAGATAGGCCAGATAAGCTTCTTGAAAAGGTGAATTTTCAGAGAGTCTGGGGGAATACAATATAAGACTTCATGGGAATAAGTGCAAACTGTAAACACTGTACAATCTGGGGCATCCCTTCAATCTAGTACAATCTAGTACATATTATAATGCTTGAAACACTTTAAAATGTTGAATTTTTCCTTTTCTTGTTCACTGTATTGGCAAACGCAGCAAGGTAAACCAAAGAGAGTATTTGCTACAATCAATAGCACTAACAGGCTTCAGTGAAGTCATCATATCAATCAGTGATCTCATGTAAAAGTAGAATGTCTGGAAGGCCTTGCCCTACTGACTACACACCAAAAAACTTGGAGAATGCGGGCATCGATCCCGCTACCTCTTACATGCAAAGCAAGCGCTCTACCATGTGAGCTAATTCCCCTCTTACATGGAAGTGCGTCAGTGCTGGCTGCTTCACTTTCTGCAGGGCAAATCTGTCTGGGAACTTGCACTGCTGAATCCCAGTTATCAGACACAGCTGAATGTCCAGGGCTGTGGATGATTGGGTGAGATGGAGAGTTGAATCATCGGAGCCCAGTAAGTAGACCCTTTGTCGCCATACTAGGCATCTTCCCTGGTTGTCTAGTGGTTAGGATTCGGCGCTCTCACCGCCGCGGCCCGGGTTCGATTCCCGGTCAGGGAAAGAAAGCTTTTGTTTTGAAAACCCAATCTGATTCTTTTTCTGTTCATATCTTAAGTTACTGTTGACAGAAATGTCATTTTATTTCCCCCCATTGATTTTAGATTTGCGCAAACCCATCTCTTGCTAATTCAATTCCGAAAACAGAAAGGATAATGGAAGTGACTTTAAGAATTGTATTCATTGCGCATGTCAATTGAAATATTGCAAGAAGAGAATGCGCTAGTCGGGGAAAGTTATACATACACACCTACATACTTATGAACATAAATTGCTTCAATATCATTTCTTAGCCGACATTTTGGTTTTATTTGAACATTTGTAGTAATAATAATCATACTCAATCAATTTATTATATTATGATGATTTCCAGTCACCAGGACTCAGGACGAGATTGCCACGGCCATTGAGTACCGCCACCTACCCCATCACACAAACACACACACAAAAAATGTATATTGGTAACAATAATTTAAAAGGGGGAATTAAAATGGCCGAAGTGGGCAATGTATAAGGGTATACAGATCCATAAACCGACCCCTGAGCATGTATATACCTATTAGCATGTACAGTGTTTGTTTGTTACAGCGGTTTCCAAATAATTTCCATTTGAAAGATTTCATTTTTCTGAAATGGTGCAAGCAAATTGTATGAAAATTGAACAAAAGTTACAAAAGAATACATGGATGTTTCGTATCCAGAGTCAGGTGGATGAGATGAGATGGGGACATGTTCATATTGTAACTGTACATTACTAAAAGAAGGCTTTTTTTCTATACAGATAAGGTATTTAAAAAAACATGCAATACACACTCAGAAACACAAATGCAAAATGCACACACAAAAGCAAAAAAGATGGTCCTGCAAACACTAATTAACACCAAAGGGATGTGCCTATTGCTAAAATATGAGCAGCAGTAGCGGCGGCGGCAGCACCCCTGATATCTATGGATGGGACTGATACCCCCTGCAGACACACGCGCACACGCGCACAGAGGGGTCTGTAGTGTGACAGGGCACGCCAGCTTCGCCACCAGGCACTCCTGTATAATCCTACATTCTGCATGGATATAATAATAATAATATTATTAAAAATAATATTATTAATAATAATAATAATAGATACCATGGGAAAATAATAGGAGACATAATGGAAATATTATCCAGTTTGTCACCATAAGGGGAATATACATAGCGCTTCACAGCAATAATACAAGTGACAAAACTGGAATATAATAAATATATGGCTAGGGATACAGTATCCTACAGTACATCTGTCATGGATATAATAATAAGAGACATCATGGGAAAATTATAGGAAACATAATGGTAAAAAGCGCTACAGACATAAAAGGAAAGATCCGGAAAAAGAGTTGCTGCTCCCCCGAAGAGCTAACAGTCTAAGTCCTATACATAACAAGATACTATGTGTATCCATTTTGTGACCATTTCTGTCATCAGAAAATAGAAACAACATGCAGAACACATCCAACTTTGCTGCATTTGCTCATTAAATATTTTGACCAACACCAGTCTGTGAACTGTTGATGTTTAATGCTATGGTCACAAGCACAGCAGTTATCGCCAATAATGCAAGACGGTTTTATGTATGTCTTCTTCGCGCTGAAGCCGGTGTCTCTTGGAGCTCTGGTGGAGGAACTATTCACCTGTCTTGATGTCTCAGAGCTTTCAGAGAGTAAAAAACCTAGCAATAGTTTAGTTATTTTGATGCCCGCCTCATATAAACAAAATACAGCACACAATCCACTTTGCTTGCTCTCACTTATTGTATCATTTTGCCAATACCTATATGTGCAACACTGATTTTTAATGCTATTGTTTCATACTGTACGTTGCATTCATTCTTTGGTATCTCTTACAAAATGGTTGAACTGAATCAGAAGTCATATGGTGACAAATTGTTATTATTATTATTATTATTATGATTCTAAATAATGTAAAGGTTGCTCAATAAACCGCTGCTGGTATTGACAAAATCAACTGCCGAAACCCGGGATCGAACCAGGGACCTTTAGATCTTCAGTCTAACGCTCTCCCAACTGAGCTATTTCGGCTATGCATGATTTTTGGACAGGTGTCTGGAGCGGATCTGAAGCACAATGTTAGAGATAGGCCAGATAAGCTTCCTTGAAAAGGTGAATTTTCAGAGAGTCTGGGGGAATACAATTATAAGACTTCATGGGAATAAGTGCAAACTGTAAACACTGTAAAATCTGGGGCATCCCTTCAATCTAGTACAATCTAGTATATATTATAATGCTTGAAACACTTTAAAATGTTGAATTTTTCCTTTTCTTGTTCACTGTATTGGCAAACGCAGCAAGGTAAACCAAAGAGAGTATTTGCTACAATCAATAGCACTAACAGGCTTCAGTGAAGTCATCATATCAATCAGTGATCTCATGTAAAAGTAGAATGTCTGGAAGGCCTGGCCCTACTGACTACACACCAAAAAACTTGGAGAATGCGGGCATCGATCCCGCTACCTCTTACATGCAAAGCAAGCGCTCTACCATGTGAGCTAATTCCCCTCTTACATGAAAGTGCGTCAGTGCTGGCTGCTTCACTTTCTGCAGGGCAAATCTGTCTGGGAACTTGCACTGCTGAATCCCAGTTATCAGACACAGCTGAATGTCCAGGGCTGTGGATGATTGGGTGAGAAGGAGAGTTGAATCATCGGAGCCCAGTAAGTAGACCCTTTGTCGCCATACTAGGCATCTTCCCTGGTTGTCTAGTGGTTAGGATTCGGCGCTCTCACCGCCGCGGCCCGGGTTCGATTCCCGGTCAGGGAAAGAAAGCTGATTCTTTTTTTGTTCATATCTTAAGTTACTGTTGACAGAAATGTCATTTTATTTCCCCCCATTGATTTTAGACTTGCGCAAACCCATCTCTTGCTAATTCAATTCCGAAAACAGAAAGGATAATGGAAGTGACTGTAAGAATTGTATTCATTGCGCATGTCAATTGAAATATTGCAAGAAGAGAATGCGCTAGTCGGGGAAAGTTATACATACACACCTACATACTTATGAACATAAATTGCTTCAATATCATTTCTTAGCCGACATTTTGGTTTTATTTGAACATTTGTAGTAATTATAATCATACTCAATCAATTTATTATATTATGATGATTTCCAGTCACCAGGACTCAGGACGAGATTGCCACGGCCATTGAGTACCGCCACCTACCCCATCACACAAACACACACACACACACACACACAAAATGTATATTGGTAACAATAATTTAAAAAGGGGGAATTAAAATGGCCGAAGTGGGCAATGTATAATTGTGTACAGATCCATAAACCGACCCCTGAGCATGTATATACCTATAAGCATGTACAGTGTTGTTTGTTACAGCGGTTTCCAAATTATTTCCATTTGAAAGATTTCATTTTTCTGAAATGGAGCAAGCAAATTGTATGAAAATTGAACAAAAGTTACAAAAGAATACATGGATGTTTCGTATCCAGAGTCAGGTGGATGAGATGAGATGGGGACATGTTCATATTGTAACTGTACATTACTAAAAGAAGGCTTTTTTTTCTATACAGATAAGGTGTTTTAAAAAAACATGCAATACACACTCACACACACAAATGCAAAACTGTAACTGTTTCATACGCTCATAATATACATTTTTTTAACTGTGCACGCAATGTCTTGTATATAATGTATACCCTGTTCATGTATGTAACTGTACTTGTAACCATGTACTATTTGTTTTACTCTGTGCCCAGGACATACTTGAAAACGAGAGGTAACTCTCAATGTATTACTTCCTGGTAAAATATTTTATAAATAAATAAAATGCACACTCACACACACAAATGCAAAATGCACACACAAAAGCCAAAAAGATGGTACTGCAATTCATTGCATTCATTCTTTGGTATCTCTTACAAAATGGTTGAACTGAATCAGAAGTCATATGGTGACAAATTGTTATTATTATTATTATTATTATGATTCTAAATAATGTAAAGGTTGCTCAATAAACCGCTGCTGGTATTGACAAAATCATCTGCCGAAACCCGGGATCGAACCAGGGACCTTTAGATCTTCAGTCTAACGCTCTCCCAACTGAGCTATTTCGGCTATGCATGATTTTTGGACAGGTGTCTGGAGCGGATCTGAAGCACAATGTTAGAGATAGGCCAGATAAGCTTCCTTGAAAAGGTGAATTTTCAGAGAGTCTGGGGGAATACAATATAAGACTTCATGGGAATAAGTGCAAACTGTAAACACTGTAAAATCTGGGGCATCCCTTCAATCTAGTACAATCTAGTATATATTATAATGCTTGAAACACTTTAAATGTTGAATTTTTCCTTTTCTTGTTCACTGTATTGGCAAACGCAGCAAGGTAAACAAAAGAGAGTATTTGCTACAATCAATAGCACTAACAGGCTTCAGTGAAGTCATCATATCAATCAGTGATCTCATGTAAAAGTAGAATGTCTGGAAGGCCTGGCCCTACTGACTACACACCAAAAAACTTGGAGAATGCGGGCATCGATCCCGCTACCTCTTACATGCAAAGCAAGCGCTCTACCATGTGAGCTAATTCCCCTCTTACATGAAAGTGCGTCAGTGCTGGCTGCTTCACTTTCTGCAGGGCAAATCTGTCTGGGAACTTGCACTGCTGAATCCCAGTTATCAGACACAGCTGAATGTCCAGGGCTGTGGATGATTGGGTGAGAAGGAGAGTTGAATCATCGGAGCCCAGTAAGTAGACCCTTTGTCGCCATACTAGGCATCTTCCCTGGTTGTCTAGTGGTTAGGATTCGGCGCTCTCACCGCCGCGGCCCGGGTTCGATTCCCGGTCAGGGAAAGAAAGCTGATTCTTTTTTTTGTTCATATCTTAAGTTACTGTTGACAGAAATGTCATTTTATTTCCCCCCATTGATTTTAGACTTGCGCAAACACATCTCTTGCTAATTCAATTCCGAAAACAGAAAGGATAATGGAAGTGACTGTAAGAATTGTATTCATTGCGCATGTCAATTGAAATATTGCAAGAAGAGAATGCGCTAGTCGGGGAAAGTTATACATACACACCTACATACTTATGAACATAAATTGCTTCAATATCATTTCTTAGCCGACATTTTGGTTTTATTTGAACATTTGTAGTAATTATAATCATACTCAATCAATTTATTATATTATGATGATTTCCAGTCACCAGGACTCAGGACGAGATTGCCACGGCCATTGAGTACCGCCACCTACCCCATCACACAAACACACACACACACACACAAAATGTATATTGGTAACAATAATTTAAAAAGGGGGAATTAAAATGGCCGAAGTGGGCAATGTATAATTGTGTACAGATCCATAAACCGACCCCTGAGCATGTATATACCTATAAGCATGTACAGTGTTGTTTGTTACAGCGGTTTCCAAATTATTTCCATTTGAAAGATTTCATTTTTCTGAAATGGAGCAAGCAAATTGTATGAAAATTGAACAAAAGTTACAAAAGAATACATGGATGTTTCGTATCCAGAGTCAGGTGGATGAGATGAGATGGGGACATGTTCATATTGTAACTGTACATTACTAAAAGAAGGCTTTTTTTCTATACAGATAAGGTGTTTTAAAAAAACATGCAATACACACTCACACACACAAATGCAAAACTGTAACTGTTTCATACGCTCATAATATACATTTTCTTTAACTGTGCACGCAATGTCTTGTATATAATGTATACCCTGTTCATGTATGTAACTGTACTTGTAACCATGTACTATTTGTTTTACTCTGTGCCCAGGACATACTTGAAAACGAGAGGTAACTCTCAATGTATTACTTCCTGGTAAAATATTTTATAAATAAATAAAATGCACACTCACACACACACAAATGCAAAATGCACACACAAAAGCCAAAAAGATGGTACTGCAAACACTAATTAACACCAAAGGGATGTGCCTATTGCTAAAATATGAGCAGCAGCAGCAGCGGCAGCACCCCTGTTATCTATGGATGGGACTGATACCCCCTGCAGACACAGGCACACACACGCGCACACACGCGCACACACGCGCACACACGCACAGAGGGGTCTGTAGTGTGACAGGGCACGCCAGCTTCGCCACCAGGCACTCCTTCTTGAATTAAAATAAACCTATCTCCTTACCTCTTTGTGGATGCACCCTCTTTACCAACAAGAGGGACAGGACCAGCTCTCCTCAGCTTCCATTTACCCTTCCTTTCCTCTCTCACTTGAAAACTTTCTACCCCTGAGAGAGTGGGTGGGAGGGAGATAGAGCAAGAAACAGCGCCCCAAAACCTGTCCCATTAACAGCAGAAGCAGCACAGGCTTCTGTCCCTCTGCTCCTCTCCTCTCCTCTCCTCTCACTCCATTCATTTGCATGGGAGGGAGGAGCCTCTCTCTCTCTCTCTCTCTCTCTCTCTCTCTCTCTCTCTCTCTCTCTCTCTCTCTCTCTCTCTCTCTCTCTCTCTCTCTCTCTCTCTCTCTCTCTCTCTCTCTCTCTCTCTCTCTTCACCTAGCAGCCAGTATATGTGATGATGTCACAATGCGTCTCTAACATCACAGACATATGCTGACATCATCACACAGGCTGACTGGCCATTAAGAGACAGAGAGGCAGATAGAGACACACTGACAAATGCATACACTGAAGGCACAGGCAGCATGCAGCTTCTGCACCATAAAAGTACATTTGAATCAAAAAGAATGATGATGTCTTTTAAGTGTGGCTCTATTGAAGTTTTGGGGTGTAAGTGTCAAGACAATCTTGGCAAAAAACGGAGGCATCATTTTCAACCATTTAATCAATATGTGCTTTTAGATGACACTATCCTACATTCTGCATGGATATAATAATAATAATATTATTAAAAATAATATTAATAATAATAATAATAGATACCATGGGAAAATAATAGGAGACATAATGGAAATATTATCCAGTTTGTCACCATAAGGGGAATATACATAGCGCTTCACAGCAATAATACAAGTGACAAAACTGGAATATAATAAATATATGGCTAGGGATACAGTATCCTACAGTACATCTGTCATGGATATAATAATAAGAGACATCATGGGAAAATTATAGGAAACATAATGGTAAAAAGCGCTACAGACATAAAAGGAAAGATCCGGAAAAAGAGTTGCTGCTCCCCCGAAGAGCTTACAGTCTAAGTCTATACATAACAAGATACTATGTGTATCCATTTTGTGACCATTTCTGTCATCAGAAAATAGAAACAACATGCAGAACACATCCAACTTTGCTGCCATTTGCTCATTAAATATTTTGACCAACACCAGTCTGTGAACTGTTGATGTTTAATGCTATGGTCACAAGCACAGCAGTATCGCCAATAATGCAAGACGGTTTTTGCATTAAGTTACTGTTGACAGAAATGTCATTTTATTTCCCCCCATTGATTTTAGACTTGCGCAAACCCATCTCTTGCTAATTCAATTCCGAAAACAGAAAGGATAATGGAAGTGACTGTAAGAATTGTATTCATTGCGCATGTCAATTGAAATATTGCAAGAAGAGAATGCGCTAGTCGGGGAAAGTTATACATACACACCTACATACTTATGAACATAAATTGCTTCAATATCATTTCTTAGCCGACATTTTGGTTTTATTTGAACATTTGTAGTAATTATAATCATACTCAATCAATTTATTATATTATGATGATTTCCAGTCACCAGGACTCAGGACGAGATTGCCACGGCCATTGAGTACCGCTACCTACCCCATCACACAAACACACACACACACACACACAAAATGTATATTGGTAACAATAATTTAAAAAGGGGGAATTAAAATGGCCGAAGTGGGCAATGTATAATTGTGTACAGATCCATAAACCGACCCCTGAGCATGTATATACCTATAAGCATGTACAGTGTTGTTTGTTACAGCGGTTTCCAAATTATTTCCATTTGAAAGATTTCATTTTTCTGAAATGGAGCAAGCAAATTGTATGAAAATTGAACAAAAGTTACAAAAGAATACATGGATGTTTCGTATCCAGAGTCAGGTGGATGAGATGAGATGGGGACATGTTCATATTGTAACTGTACATTACTAAAAGAAGGCTTTTTTTCTATACAGATAAGGTGTTTTAAAAAAACATGCAATACACACTCACACACACAAATGCAAAACTGTAACTGTTTCATACGCTCATAATATACATTTTCTTTAACTGTGCACGCAATGTCTGTATATAATGTATACCCTGTTCATGTATGTAACTGTACTTGTAACCATGTACTATTTGTTTTACTCTGTGCCCAGGACATACTTGAAAACGAGAGGTAACTCTCAATGTATTACTTCCTGGTAAAATATTTTATAAATAAATAAAATGCACACTCACACACACAAATGCAAAATGCACACACAAAAGCCAAAAAGATGGTACTGCAATTCATTGCATTCATTCTTTGGTATCTCTTACAAAATGGTTGAACTGAATCAGAAGTCATATGGTGACAAATTGTTATTATTATTATTATTATTATGATTCTAAATAATGTAAAGGTTGCTCAATAAACCGCTGCTGTATTGACAAAATCATCTGCCGAAACCCGGGATCGAACCAGGGACCTTTAGATCTTCAGTCTAACGCTCTCCCAACTGAGCTATTTCGGCTATGCATGATTTTTGGACAGGTGTCTGGAGCGGATCTGAAGCACAATGTTAGAGATAGGCCAGATAAGCTTCCTTGAAAAGGTGAATTTTCAGAGAGTCTGGGGGAATACAATATAAGACTTCATGGGGAATAAGTGCAAACTGTAAACACTGTAAAATCTGGGGGGCATCCCTTCAATCTAGTACAATCTAGTATATATTATAATGCTTGAAACACTTTAAAATGTTGAAATTTTTCCTTTTCTTGTTCACTGTATTGGCAAACGCAGCAAGGTAAACAAAAGAGAGTATTTGCTACAATCAATAGCACTAACAGGCTCAGTGAAGTCATCATATCAATCAGTGATCTCATGTAAAAGTAGAATGTCTGGAAGGCCTGGCCCTACTGACTACACACCAAAAACTTGGAGAATGCGGGCATCGATCCCGCTACCTCTTACATGCAAAGCAAGCGCTCTACCATGTGAGCTAATTCCCCTCTTACATGAAAGTGCGTCAGTGCTGGCTGCTTCACTTTCTGCAGGGCAAATCTGTCTGGGAACTTGCACTGCTGAATCCCAGTTATCAGACACAAGCTGAATGTCCAGGGCTGTGGATGATTGGGTGAGAAGGAGAGTTGAATCATCGGAGCCCAGTAAAGTAGACCCTTTGTCGCCATACTAGGCATCTTCCCTGGTTGTCTAGTGGTTAGGATTCGGCGCTCTCACCGCCGCGGCCCGGGTTCGATTCCCGGTCAGGGAAAGAAAGCTGATTCTTTTTTTGTTCATATCTTAAGTTACTGTTGACAGAAATGTCATTTTATTTCCCCCCATTGATTTTAGAACTTGCGCAAACCCATCTCTTGCTACAGTAATTCAATTCCGAAAACAGAAAGGATAATGGAAGTGACTGTAAGAATTGTATTCATTGCGCATGTCAATTGAAATATTGCAAGAAGAGAATGCGCTAGTCGGGGAAAGTTATACATACACACCTACATACTTATGAACATAAATTGCTTCAATATCATTTCTTAGCCGACATTTTGGTTTTATTTGAACATTTGTAGTAATTATAATCATACTCAATCAATTTATTATATTATGATGATTTCCAGTCACCAGGACTCAGGACGAGATTGCCACGGCCATTGAGTACCGCCACCTACCCCATCACACAAACACACACACACACACACACACAAAATGTATATTGGTAACAATAATTTAAAAAGGGGGAATTAAAATGGCCGAAGTGGGCAATGTATAATTGTGTACAGATCCATAAACCGACCCCTGAGCATGTATATACCTATAAGCATGTACAGTGTTGTTTGTTACAGCGGTTTCCAAATTATTTCCATTTGAAAGATTTCATTTTTCTGAAATGGAGCAAGCAAATTGTATGAAAATTGAACAAAAGTTACAAAAGAATACATGGATGTTTCGTATCCAGAGTCAGGTGGATGAGATGAGATGGGGACATGTTCATATTGTAACTGTACATTACTAAAAGAAGGCTTTTTTTCTATACAGATAAGGTGTTTTAAAAAAACATGCAATACACACTCACACACACAAATGCAAAACTGTAACTGTTTCATATGCTCATAATATACATTTTCTTTAACTGTGCACGCAATGTCTTGTATATAATGTATACCCTGTTCATGTATGTAACTGTACTTGTAACCATGTACTATTTGTTTTACTCTGTGCCCAGGACATACTTGAAAACGAGAGGTAACTCTCAATGTATTACTTCCTGGTAAAATATTTTATAAATAAATAAAATGCACACTCACACACACAAATGCAAAATGCACACACAAAAGCCAAAAAGATGGTACTGCAAACACTAATTAACACCAAAGGGATGTGCCTATTGCTAAAATATGAGCAGCAGCAGCAGCAGCAGCAGCGGCAGCACCCCTGTTATCTATGGATGGGACTGATACCCCCTGCAGACACAGGCACACACACGCGCACACACGCGCACACACGCGCACACACGCACAGAGGGGTCTGTAGTGTGACAGGGCACGCCAGCTTCGCCACCAGGCACTCCTTCTTGAATTAAAATAAACCTATCTCCTTACCTCTTTGTGGATGCACCCTCTTTACCAACAAGAGGGACAGGACCAGCTCTCCTCAGCTTCCATTTACCCTTCCTTTCCTCTCTCACTTGAAAACTTTCTACCCCTGAGAGAGTGGGTGGGAGGGATATAGAGCAAGAAACAGCGCCCCAAAACCTGTCCCATTAACAGCAGAAGCAGCACAGGCTTCTGTCCCTCTGCTCCTCTCCTCTCACTCCATTCATTTGCATGGGAGGGAGGAGCCACTCTCTCTCTCTCTCTCTCTCTTCTCTCTCTCTCTCTCTCTCTCCTCTCTCTCTCTCTCTCCTCTCTCTCTCTCTCTCTCTCTCTCTCTCTCTCTCTCTCTCTCTCTCTCCTCTCTCTCTCTCTCTCTCTCGCTCTCTCTCTCTCGCTCTCTCTCTCTCTCTCTCTCTCTCTCTCTTCACCTAGCAGCCAGTATATGTGATGATGTCACAATGCGTCTCTAACATCACAGACCAGACATATGCTGACATCATCACACAGGCTGACTGGCCATTAAGAGACAGAGAGGCAGATAGAGACACACTGACAAATGCATACACTGAAGGCACAGGCAGCATGCAGCTTCTGCACCATAAAAGTACATTTGAATCAAAAAGAATGATGATGTCTTTTAAGTGTGGCTCTATTGAAGTTTTGGGGTGTAAGTGTCAAGACAATCTTGGCAAAAAACGGAGGCATCATTTTCAACCATTTAATCAATATGTGCTTTTAGATGACACTATCCTACATTCTGCATGGATATAATAATAATAATATTATTAAAAATAATATTAATAATAATAATAATAGATACCATGGGAAAATAATAGGAGACATATATGGAAATATTATCCAGTTTGTCACCATAAGGGGAATATACATAGCGCTTCACAGCAATAATACAAGTGACAAAACTGGAATATAATAAATATATGGCTAGGGATACAGTATCCTACAGTACATCTGTCATGGATATAATAATAAGAGACATCATGGGAAAATTATAGGAAACATAATGGTAAAAAGCGCTACAGACATAAAAGGAAAGATCCGGAAAAAGAGTTGCTGCTCCCCCGAAGAGCTTACAGTCTAAGTCTATACATAACAAGATACTATGTGTATCCATTTTTGTGACCATTTCTGTCATCAGAAAATAGAAACAACATGCAGAACACATCCAACTTTGCTGCCATTTGCTCATTAAATATTTTGACCAACACCAGTCTGTGAACTGTTGATGTTTAATGCTATGGTCACAAGCACAGCAGTATCGCCAATAATGCAAGACGGTTTTTGCATTAAGTTACTGTTGACAGAAATGTCATTTTATTTCCCCCCATTGATTTTAGACTTGCGCAAACCATCTCTTGCTAATTCAATTCCGAAAACAGAAAGGATAATGGAAGTGACTGTAAGAATTGTATTCATTGCGCATGTCAATTGAAATATTGCAAGAAGAGAATGCGCTAGTCGGGGAAAGTTATACATACACACCTACATACTTATGAACATAAATTGCTTCAATATCATTTCTCAGCCGACATTTTGGTTTTATTTGAACATTTGTAGTAATTATAATCATACTCAATCAATTTATTATATTATGATGATTTCCAGTCACCAGGACTCAGGACGAGATTGCCACGGCCATTGAGTACCGCCACCTACCCCATCACACAAACACACACACACACACACAAAATGTATATTGGTAACAATAATTTAAAAAGGGGGAATTAAAATGGCCGAAGTGGGCAATGTATAATTGTGTACAGATCCATAAACCGACCCCTGAGCATGTATATACTGTGACAAACGGCTTACTCCGGGGCTCCGCCGTCTGTCCGGGACTGTTAGAACACGGTCTTTTAGGGTAGGTTAAATGATGAGACGTCACGTACTGTTCCTTTAAACAGGCTATGCCTGGTTTATTCAGTCCCAGGCACTGAGACTGCCACAGTTTAAACAGAAAACAAAGCCCAAACAAAAAGCTGCTCGTCTGAGCGATAACTTAAACTTAGATGTCCCTGACTCAGAATTGGAAGTGGCTTGTCCACTTCCACCAACAAAATAAGTACCTTTGCAGTCTTTAGACAAACTAACAGAATGAATGAAGCGATTTGGGAAAGAGGCTTTCTCACCCCTCTGCAGTTCAGCAGCCTTCCAGGCTCTTGGGCGGGGCTCAGAGGAAACAGGAAACAGGTCTTATATACCTGAACTCTAATCAGCATGACAGGTGACAGAAAACAGGCAGCAGACAAACTGTGGAATGGAGTGCCTGTACCACGAGGCTGCCCTGTTCAGCTTAGACAGGACAGAAACTGTTCAGTATCCTGGGAGCCCTGTATATGGAGTTTATTACCAACCCCTGGTTTCTGTCACATATCCTCCCCCCCAGCTCAGACCTCGAGGGGTGAGCGACCATGGATATTAGGGAGTGCATCCTTGACAACCCGTCGGCATTGCCATGTTTGTGCCCCGACCTGTGTTCCACAGAAAATTTAAAGGGCTGTAGGCTTAGGAACCACCTGGTCACCCTAGCGTTCTTCTCCCTATTTTGACACATCCAGGTAAGGGGTGCATGATCTGTGACCAATCGGAACTTTCTCCCCAACAGATAATACTTGAGTGTCTCTACAGCCCACTTTATTGCGAGACACTCTTTCTCGACTATGGAGTAATTTTTCTCCTGGGGATTTAGTTTCCTACTTAAATAAAGGATGGGGTGCTCCTCCCCTTGAGACTCCTGGGAGAGTACCGCCCCCAGCCCTACCTCAGATGCGTCGGTTTGGACTACGAACTCTTTGGAGAAGTCAGGTGTGACCAACACTGGTTGGGCACAGAGAGCTTCTTTCAGGCTTCTAAAGGCCTGTTCGGCTTCGGGGGACCACTTTACCATTAGCGGTCCTCTTGCTTTTGTGAGGTCGGTTAGTGGGGTTGCCTTAGTTGCAAAATTGGGAATAAACCTCCTATAGTAGCCAATTAACCCCAAAAAGGTCCTTACTTGTTTTTTTGTGACTGGCCTTGGCCAATTTTGTATCGCCTCTACTTTGAGTGTTTGTGGTTTGAGTAACCCTCTACCAATAGAATACCCCAGATACTTGGCCTCCTCCAGACCAATAGTGCATTTAGCGGGGTTAGCAGTTAGTCCAGCAGACCGAACTGCGTCGAGCACAGCTTGGACCTTTGGAAGGTGGGACTGCCAATCTTCACTATGGATTACCACATCATCCAGGTAGGCGGCAGCGTACCGAACATGTGGTTTTAAAATTTTATCCATCATTCTTTGGAATGTGGCGGGAGCTCCATGTAAGCCAAAAGGCAGCACCTTATATTGAAAGAGGCCGTCTGGGGTTGAGAAGGCTGTTTTTTCTTTTGCCCTTTCTGTGAGGGGAACCTGCCAGTACCCTTTTGTTAGGTCTAGGGTTGTGAGATATCGGGCTTTGCCCAGTCTCTCTACAAGTTCATCCACCCTGGGCATAGGATAAGTATCAAATTTTGACACCGCGTTTAGTTTCCGGTAGTCATTACAAAACCTTGTTGTACCGTCTGGCTTTGGGACTAAAAATATAGGGCTGTTCCACCCACTTTGGGATTCCTCAATTACGCCTAGTTTTAGCATTTTTTTAACCTCTAAACTTATAGCCTCTCTCTTGGCCTCTGGGATTCGGTACGGTTTAAGGTTAACTCGGACCCCCGGTTCAGAGACTATGTCATGTTTAATTACGTTAGTTTTACCTGGCTGTGTAGAGAAGATTTCTTTGTTCCTTCTCACTAAACTCTGGACCTCTCGTTTCTGATGCACGGACAGTGTTTCAGCTATGCTAACCTCTGGGTCAGTTTCTTGATTCTCTGACGGACCTGGGGGTACTAGGGTTAACAAGACCTCTCTATCTTTCCAGGGCTTGAGTAGGTTTATATGGTAAATTTGCTCAGGTTTCCTCCTACCTGGCTGCCTTACCCTATAATTTACTTCTCCCACTCTTTCCAAGACCTCATATGGCCCATGCCATTTAGCAAGGAATTTACTCTCCACGGTGGGAACCAGAACTAGTACCCTATCACCTGGAAAAAAAATTCTGACCCTAGCACCCTTATTATACGTATTCCTTTGTGCTTCTTGAGCTTTCTCCATGTGTTCCCTCACTATGGGTAGGACTGCAGCAATGCGGTCCTGCATTTGGGCAACATGCTCTATTACACTTCTGTAAGGGGTAACCTCGTGTTCCCAAGTTTCTTTGGCTATATCCAGTAAGCCCCTTGGATGTCGGCCATACAATAGTTCAAACGGGGAGAAGCCTGTGGATGACTGGGGAACTTCCCTAATGGCAAATAACAGGTATGGTAACAAACAGTCCCAGTTTTTCCCATCCTTATCGACCGCCCGGCGTAACATGCTCTTTAAGGTTTTATTGAACCTTTCCACTAAACCATCTGTTTGTGGATGATAGACTGAGGTTCTGAGATGCTTGATTTTTAGGAGTTTACATAGCTCTTTTGTTACTTGGGACATAAATGGTGTTCCCTGGTCAGATAAGATCTCTTTAGGAATTCCGACCCGGGAAAACAGAGGTACTAACTCTTTTGCTATGTTTTTAGCAGAGGTGCTACGTAGGGGAACTGCCTCCGGATATCGGGTAGCATAATCTAATATTACCAATATATGCTGATGTCCCCTAGCAGACTTTATTAGGGGTCCTACTAGATCCATAGCAATCCGGTCAAATGGTACCTCTATTATGGGAAGGGGTACCAATGGGCTGCGGTATGCTTTGAACGGGGCGGTGATCTGACATTCTGGGCATGAGGAACAATAGTTTGTAATTTCTGCCAGAACCCCAGGCCAATAAAAGCTTCGGAGAACCTTTTCTTTTGTCTTTTCCACCCCTAGGTGTCCCCCCAATGGATGACTATGTGCGAGGTGTAATACTACGTTACGGAATGTCCGTGGTACCAACAATTGTTTAGTTGTAACTGATTTTCTTTTATCAACCCGATATACTAGGTCGTTCTCTACCTCGAAGTAGGGGTAAGCAAGTGACCTATCTGGTTGGCCATGAGTACTATTCTGGTCCCGTATATTTCCCCTTGCTACCGCTAATGTGGGGTCCTCCCACTGGGCCTTCTTAAAACTCCCAGGACTGACCTCTAGGTCAGCGAGGGTCTTATCCTGTACTGGGGTGGTAAGTGCCTGATCAACATCTTGATTTGGGGTATTCCCTACCAAAGTAGTGATGGGGAAGGGAATTTCACAGCACTCCTCCTTTTCCCCCTTCTTATTTGGGCCCTCGTCAACCTCCATTTCTGAAAAAGGGAAAGGATTTGTTTCTTCTAACACTTCGTTATGGTCTGCTATTGAACTCTGGGCGCTATTCTGAGCTGGGGACCACATTTTTAGAAAATGGGGAAAGTCGGTCCCTATTAACACATCATGTGCCAGTTTGGGTACAACACCCACCTTGAAATCTAAAGAACCAAATTCTGTTTAAAAAAAAACATCAACAGTGGAATATTCATGATTATCCCCATGTATACAACAAATTGCCACTCTTTGTGAACTGTTTACCTGTTTCTTCTTAATGGGCAATAGGTATTCGGACACTAGTGTGACCATACTCCCAGAGTGAAGAAGTGCCCGAACCCTCTTACCATTAACCTTTACAAATGCCCACAGATGGTTATTCAAGGGGTCCTCTGGGCTAGGGCCCATACATTGGGACAACAGCGAATAAGGTTCCACGCTGTTGCATTGCATGGGCTCATCATTTAGTGGGCATATTTTTGCTGTGTGGCCCCTCTCATGACAATTTACACATTTAGGTACATAGTCTGTGTCCCACTTAGAGCCTTTTCCCGGCTCCCCATGTTGGCTATTGCCCTTAGTGTGCGAACCACTGTTGCTGGTGCTGCGTGAAGGTGGTCGCCGCTCTTCAGCTCCCCTTAACCCCGGTACCCTTTTACCGTCTCTGGAAGAGTCCTGGAACCTCGGGTAGTGGGGTTGCTCCACGACTGTGGGTTGCGGGTGCTCTCCTGCTGCATTGTACCTTTCTACGAGGGCCACAAGCTCATCCGCATTGTGGGGGTCACTCCGACTGACCCAATGGCGTAAGGCAGAGGGAAGTTTCCTCAAGAACTGGTCCATGACCAACCGTTCCACGATGTGGCTTGCTGAGTTGATCTCGGGTTGTAGCCACTTCCGGGCGAGGTGGATGAGGTCATACATCTGGCTTCGGGTGGCTTTATCCATCGTGAAGGACCATGCGTGAAACCTTTGGGCGCGAACAGCCGTGGTTACGCCGAGGCGGGCGAGGATCTCGAACTTCAATTTTGCATAGACGTTAGCTTCGGCTGGCTCTAGATCAAAGTAAGCCTTCTGGGGTTCGCCGCTTAGGAAGGGTGCGATTAGACCAGCCCACTCAGCTTCTGGCCATCCCTCTCTCTGTGCCGTGCGTTCAAACGTGAGAAGATAGGCTTCCACATCATCCGAGGGTCCCATCTTCTGAAGGTAGTGGCTTGCCCTGGTCATTTTCGGAACTGGGGCTGCCGCTGCCAGTGGAAGGTTACTGATAGTCCCCCTCAGGATCTCGAGTTCCTGCTGTAAGCCCTGAGCAAACCGCTGTTGCTCCTCTCTCAGCAAGCGGTTTGTCTCTTGCTGGTTTGCATTCGCCTGTTGCAGGGCTTCATTCGCGTCTTTCTGGACAGCGACATTGCGTACCAGCGCACTCACCACGTCTTCCATCTTGTTTGGAGAGAGAGAAAAAAAAAAACCTTCTTTTTTTTTTTTTTTTTTTTTTAAAGTTCTTTAACCCCCAGACCTTTCAGTGTTCTGCCCGCATTCACCACCATATGTGACAAACGGCTTACTCCGGGGCTCCGCCGTCTGTCCGGGACTGTTAGAACACGGTCTTTTAGGGTAGGTTAAATGATGAGACGTCACGTACTGTTCCTTTAAACAGGCTATGCCTGGTTTATTCAGTCCCAGGCACTGAGACTGCCACAGTTTAAACAGAAAACAAAGCCAAACAAAAAGCTGCTCGTCTGAGCGATAACTTAAACTTAGATGTCCCTGACTCAGAGTTGGAAGTGGCTTGTCCACTTCCACCAACAAAATAAGAACCTTTGCAGTCTTTAGACAAACTAACAGAATGAATGAAGCGATTTGGGAAAGAGGCTTTCTCACCCCTCTGCAGTTCAGCAGCCTTCCAGGCTCTTGGGCGGGGCTCAGAGGAAACAGGAAACAGTCTTATATACCTGAACTCTAATCAGCATGACAGGTGACAGAAAACAGGCAGCAGACAAACTGTGGAATGGAGTGCCTGTACCACGAGGCTGCCCTGTTCAGCTTAGACAGGACAGAAACTGTTCAGTATCCTGGAGCCCTGTATATGGAGTTTATTACCCCAACCCCTGGTTTCTGTCACAATACCTATAAGCATGTACAGTGTTGTTTGTTACAGCGGTTTCCAAATTATTTCCATTTGAAAGATTTCATTTTTCTGAAATGGAGCAAGCAAATTGTATGAAAATTGAACAAAAGTTACAAAAGAATACATGGATGTTTCGTATCCAGAGTCAGGTGGATGAGATGAGATGGGGACATGTTCATATTGTAACTGTACATTACTAAAAGAAGGCTTTTTTTCTATACAGATAAGGTGTTTTAAAAAACATGCAATACACACTCACACACACAAATGCAAAACTGTAACTGTTTCATACTCTCATAATATACATTTTCTTTAACTGTGCACGCAATGTCTTGTATATAATGTATACCCTGTTCATGTATGTAACTGTACTTGTAACCATGTACTATTTGTTTTACTCTGTGCCCAGGACATACTTGAAAACGAGAGGTAACTCTCAATGTATTACTTCCTGGTAAAATATTTTATAAATAAATAAAATGCACACTCACACACACAAATGCAAAATGCACACACAAAAGCCAAAAAGATGGTACTGCAATTCATTGCATTCATTCTTTGGTATCTCTTACAAAATGGTTGAACTGAATCAGAAGTCATATGGTGACAAATTGTTATTATTATTATTATTATTATGATTCTAAATAATGTAAAGGTTGCTCAATAAACCGCTGCTGGTATTGACAAAATCATCTGCCGAAACCCGGGATCAAACCAGGGACCTTTAGATCTTCAGTCTAACGCTCTCCCAACTGAGCTATTTCGGCTATGCATGATTTTTGGACAGGTGTCTGGAGCGGATCTGAAGCACAATGTTAGAGATAGGCCAGATAAGCTTCCTTGAAAAGGTGAATTTTCAGAGAGTCTGGGGGAATACAATATAAGACTTCATGGGAATAAGTGCAAACTGTAAACACTGTAAAATCTGGGGCATCCCTTCAATCTAGTACAATCTAGTATATATTATAATGCTTGAAACACTTTAAAATGTTGAATTTTTCCTTTTCTTGTTCACTGTATTGGCAAACGCAGCAAGGTAAACAAAAGAGAGTATTTGCTACAATCAATAGCACTAACAGGCTTCAGTGAAGTCATCATATCAATCAGTGATCTCATGTAAAAGTAGAATGTCTGGAAGGCCTGGCCCTACTGACTACACACCAAAAAAACTTGGAGAATGCGGGCATCGATCCCGCTACCTCTTACATGCAAAGCAAGCGCTCTACCATGTGAGCTAATTCCCCTCTTACATGAAAGTGCGTCAGTGCTGGCTGCTTCATTTTCTGCAGGGCAAATCTGTCTGGGAACTTGCACTGCTGAATCCCAGTTATCAGACACAGCTGGAATGTCCAGGGCTGTGGATGATTGGGTGAGAAGGAGAGTTAATCGATACTAATCATCGGAGCCCAGTAAGTAGACCTTTGTCGCCATACTAGGCATCTTCCCTGGTTGTCTAGTGGTTAGGATTCGGCGCTCTCACCGCCGCGGCCCGGGTTCGATTCCCGGTCAGGGAAGAAAGCTGATTCTTTTTTTGTTCATATCTTAAGTTACTGTTGACAGAAATGTCATTTTATTTCCCCCCATTGATTTTAGACTTGCGCAAACCCATCTCTTGCTAATTCAATTCCGAAAACAGAAAGGATAATGGAAGTGACTGTAAGAATTGTATTCATTGCGCATGTCAATTGAAATATTGCAAGAAGAGAATGCGCTAGTCGGGGAAAGTTATACATACACACCTACATACTTATGAACATAAATTGCTTCAATATCATTTCTTAGCCGACATTTTGGTTTTATTTGAACATTTGTAGTAATTATAATCATACTCAATCAATTTATTATATTATGATGATTTCCAGTCACCAGGACTCAGGACGAGATTGCCACGGCCATTGAGTACCGCCACCTACCCCATCACACAAACACACACACACACACACACACACAAAATGTATATTGGTAACAATATTTAAAAAGGGGGAATTAAAATGCCGAAGTGGGCAATGTATAATTGTGTACAGATCCATAAACCGACCCCTGAGCATGTATATACCTATAAGCATGTACAGTGTTGTTTGTTACAGCGGTTTCCAAATTATTTCCATTTGAAAGATTTCATTTTCTGAAATGGAGCAAGCAAATTGTATGAAAATTGAACAAAAGTTACAAAAGAATACATGGATGTTTCGTATCCAGAGTCAGGTGATGAGATGAGATGGGGACATGTTCATATTGTAACTGTACATTACTAAAAGAAGGCTTTTTTTCTATACAGATAAGGTGTTTTAAAAAACATGCAATACACACTCACACACACAAATGCAAAACTGTAACTGTTTCATATGCTCATAATATACATTTTCTTTAACTGTGCACGCAATGTCTTGTATATAATGTATACCCTGTTCATGTATGTAACTGTACTTGTAACCATGTACTATTTGTTTTACTCTGTGCCCAGGACATACTTGAAAACGAGAGGTAACTCTCAATGTATTACTTCCTGGTAAAATATTTTATAAATAAATAAAATGCACACTCACACACACAAATGCAAAATGCACACACAAAAGCCAAAAAGATGGTACTGCAAACACTAATTAACACCAAAGGGATGTGCCTATTGCTAAAATATGAGCAGCAGCAGCAGCAGCAGCAGCAGCAGCGGCAGCACCCCTGTTATCTATGGATGGGACTGATACCCCCTGCAGACACAGGCACACACACGCGCACACACGCGCACACACGCGCACACACGCACAGAGGGGTCTGTAGTGTGACAGGGCACGCCAGCTTCGCCACCAGGCACTCCTTCTTGAATTAAAATAAACCTATCTCCTTACCTCTTTGTGGATGCACCCTCTTTACACAAGAGGGACAGGACCAGCTCTCCTCAGCTTCCATTTACCCTTCCTTTCCTCTCTCACTTGAAAACTTTCTACCCCTGAGAGAGTGGGTGGGAGGGAGATAGAGCAAGAAACAGCGCCCAAAACCTGTCCCATTAACAGCAGAAGCAGCACAGGCTTCTGTCCCTCTGCTCCTCTCCTCTCACTCCATTCATTTGCATGGGAGGGAGGAGCCACTCTCTCTCTCTCTCTCTCTCTCTCTCTCCTCTCTCTCTCTCTCTCTCTCTCTCTCTCTCTCTCTCTCTCTCTCTCTCTCTCTCTCTCTCTCTCTCTCTCTCTCTCTCTCTCTCTCTCTCTCTCTCTCTCTCTCTCTCTCTCGCTCTCTCTCTCTCTCTCTCTCTCTCTCTCTCTCTCTCTCTCGCTCTCTCTCTCTCTCTCTCTCTCTCGCTCTCTCTCTCTCTCTCTCTCTCTCTCTCTCTCTCTCTCTCTCTCTCTCTCTCTTCACCTAGCAGCCAGTATATGTGATGATGTCACAATGCGTCTCTAACATCACAGACATATGCTGACATCATCACACAGGCTGACTGGCCATTAAGAGACAGAGAGGCAGATAGAGACACACTGACAAATGCATACACTGAAGGCACAGGCAGCATGCAGCTTCTGCACCATAAAAGTACATTTGAATCAAAAAGAATGATGATGTCTTTTAAGTGTGGCTCTATTGAAGTTTTGGGGTGTAAGTGTCAAGACAATCTTGGCAAAAAACGGAGGCATCATTTTCAACCATTTAATCAATATGTGCTTTTAGATGACACTATCCTACATTCTGCATGGATATAATAATAATAATATTATTAAAAATAATATTAATAATAATAATAATAGATACCATGGAAAATAATAGGAGACATAATGGAAATATTATCCAGTTTGTCACCATAAGGGGAATATACATAGCGCTTCACAGCAATAATACAAGTGACAAAACTGGAATATAATAAATATATGGCTAGGGATACAGTATCCTACAGTACATCTGTCATGGATATAATAATAAGAGACATCATGGGAAAATTATAGGAAACATAATGGTAAAAAGCGCTACAGACATAAAAGGAAAGATCCGGAAAAAGAGTTGCTGCTCCCCCGAAGAGCTTACAGTCTAAGTCTATACATAACAAGATACTATGTGTATCCATTTTGTGACCATTTCTGTCATCAGAAAATAGAAACAACATGCAGAACACATCCAACTTTGCTGCCATTTGCTCATTAAATATTTTGACCAACACCAGTCTGTGAACTGTTGATGTTTAATGCTATGGTCACAAGCACAGCAGTATCGCCAATAATGCAAGACGGTTTTTGCATTAAGTTACTGTTGACAGAAATGTCATTTTATTTCCCCCCATTGATTTTAGACTTGCGCAAACCCATCTCTTGCTAATTCAATTCCGAAAACAGAAAGGATAATGGAAGTGACTGTAAGAATTGTATTCATTGCGCATGTCAATTGAAATATTGCAAGAAGAGAATGCGCTAGTCGGGGAAAGTTATACATACACACCTACATACTTATGAACATAAATTGCTTCAATATCATTTCTCAGCCGACATTTTGGTTTTATTTGAACATTTGTAGTAATTATAATCATACTCAATCAATTTATTATATTATGATGATTTCCAGTCACCAGGACTCAGGACGAGATTGCCACGGCCATTGAGTACCGCCACCTACCCCATCACACAAACACACACACACACACACAAAATGTATATTGGTAACAATAATTTAAAAAGGGGGAATTAAAATGGCCGAAGTGGGCAATGTATAATTGTGTACAGATCCATAAACCGACCCCTGAGCATGTATATACTGTGACAAACGGCTTACTCCGGGGCTCCGCCGTCTGTCCGGGACTGTTAGAACACGGTCTTTTAGGGTAGGTAAATGATGAGACGTCACGTACTGTTCCTTTAAACAGGCTATGCCTGGTTTATTCAGTCCCAGGCACTGAGACTGCCACAGTTTAAACAGAAAACAAAGCCAAACAAAAAGCTGCTCGTCTGAGCGATAACTTAAACTTAGATGTCCCTGACTCAGAATTGGAAGTGGCTTGTCCCACTTCCACCAACAAAATAAGTACCTTTGCAGTCTTTAGACAAACTAACAGAATGAATGAAGCGATTTGGGAAAGAGGCTTTCTCACCCCTCTGCAGTTCAGCAGCCTTCCAGGCTCTTGGGCGGGGGCTCAGAGGAAACAGGAAACAGGTCTTATATACCTGAACTCTAATCAGCATGACAGGTGACAGAAAACAGGCAGCAGACAAACTGTGGAATGGAGTGCCTGTACCACGAGGCTGCCCTGTTCAGCTTAGACAGGACAGAAACTGTTCAGTATCCTGGGAGCCCTGTATATGGAGTTTATTACCAACCCCTGGTTTCTGTCACATATCCTCCCCCCCCCAGCTCAGACCTCGAGGGGTGAGCGACCATGGATATTAGGGAGTGCATCCTTGACAACCCGTCGGCATTGCCATGTTTGTGCCCCGACCTGTGTTCCACAGAAAATTTAAAGGGCTGTAGGCTTAGGAACCACCTGGTCACCCTAGCGTTCTTCTCCCTATTTTGACACATCCAGGTAAGGGGTGCATGATCTGTGACCAATCGGAACTTTCTCCCCAACAGATAATACTTGAGTGTCTCTACAGCCCACTTTATTGCGAGACACTCTTTCTCGACTATGGAGTAATTTTTCTCCTGGGGATTAGTTTCCTACTTAAATAAAGGATGGGGTGCTCCTCCCCTTGAGACTCCTGGGAGAGTACCGCCCCCAGCCCTACCTCAGATGCGTCGGTTTGGACTACGAACTCTTTGGAGAAGTCAGGTGTGACCAACACTGGTTGGGCACAGAGAGCTTCTTTCAGGCTTCTAAAGGCCTGTTCGGCTTCGGGGGACCACTTTACCATTAGCGGTCCTCTTGCTTTTGTGAGGTCGGTTAGTGGGGTTGCCTTAGTTGCAAAATTGGGAATAAACCTCCTATAGTAGCCAATTAACCCCAAAAAGGTCCTTACTTGTTTTTTTGTGACTGGCCTTGGCCAATTTTGTATCGCCTCTACTTTGAGTGTTTGTGGTTTGAGTAACCCTCTACCATAGAATACCCCCAGATACTTGGCCTCCTCCAGACCAATAGTGCATTTAGCGGGGTTAGCAGTTAGTCCAGCAGACCGAACTGCGTCGAGCACAGCTTGGACCTTTGGAAGGTGGGACTGCCAATCTTCACTATGGATTACCACATCATCCAGGTAGGCGGCAGCGTACCGAACATGTGGTTTTAAAATTTTATCCATCATTCTTTGGAATGTGGCGGGAGCTCCATGTAAGCCAAAAGGCAGCACCTTATATTGAAAGAGGCCGTCTGGGGTTGAGAAGGCTGTTTTTTTCTTTTGCCCTTTCTGTGAGGGGAACCTGCCAGTACCCTTTTGTTAGGTCTAGGGTTGTGAGATATCGGGCTTTGCCCAGTCTCTCTACAAGTTCATTCCACCCTGGGCATAGGATAAGTATCAAATTTTGACACCGCGTTTAGTTTCCGGTAGTCATTACAAAACCTTGTTGTACCGTCTGGCTTTGGGACTAAAATTATAGGGCTGTTCCACCCACTTTGGGATTCCTCAATTACGCCTAGTTTTAGCATTTTTTTAACCTCTAAACTTATAGCCTCTCTCTTGGCCTCTGGGATTCGGTACGGTTTAAGGTTAACTCGGACCCCCGGTTCAGAGACTATGTCATGTTTAATTACGTTAGTTTTACCTGGCTGTGTAGAGAAGATTTCTTTGTTCCTTCTCACTAAACTCTGGACCTCTCGTTTCTGATGCACGGACAGTGTTTCAGCTATGCTAACCTCTGGGTCAGTTTCTTGATTCTCTGACGGACCTGGGGGTACTAGGGTTAAACAAGACCTCTCTATCTTTCCAGGGCTTGAGTAGGTTTATATGGTAAATTTGCTCAGGTTTCCTCCCTACCTGGCTGCCTTACCCTATAATTTACTTCTCCCACTCTTTCCAAGACCTCATATGGCCCATGCCATTAGCAAGGAATTTACTCTCCACGGTGGGAACCAGAACTAGTACCCTATCACCTGGAAAAAAAAATTCTGACCCTAGCACCCTTATTATACGTATTCCTTTGTGCTTCTTGAGCTTTCTCCATGTGTTCCCCTCACTATGGGTAGGACTGCAGCAATGCGGTCCTGCATTTGGGCAACATGCTCTATTACACTTCTGTAAGGGGTAACCTCGTGTTCCCAAGTTTCTTTGGCTATATCCAGTAAGCCCCTTGGATGTCGGCCATACAATAGTTCAAACGGGGAGAAGCCTGTGGATGACTGGGGAACTTCCCCTAATGGCAAATAACAGGTATGGTAACAAACAGTCCCAGTTTTTCCCATCCTTATCGACCGCCCCGGCCGTAACATGCTCTTTAAGGTTTTATTGAACCTTTCCACTAAACCATCTGTTTGTGGATGATAGACTGAGGTTCTGAGATGCTTGATTTTTTAGGAGTTTACATAGCTCTTTTGTTACTTGGGACATAAATGGTGTTCCCTGGTCAGATAAGATCTCTTTAGGAATTCCGACCCGGGAAAACAGAAGTACTAACTCTTTTGCTATGTTTTTAGCAGAGGTGCTACGTAGGGGAACTGCCTCCGGATATCGGGTAGCATAATCTAATATTACCAATATATGCTGATGTCCCCTAGCAGACTTTATTAGGGGTCCTACTAGATCCATAGCAATCCGGTCAAATGGTACCTCTATTATGGGAAGGGGTACCAATGGGCTGCGGTATGCTTTGAACGGGGCGGTGATCTGACATTCTGGGCATGAGGAACAATAGTTTGTAATTTCTGCCAGAACCCCAGGCCAATAAAAGCTTCGGAGAACCTTTTCTTTTGTCTTTTCCCACCCCTAGGTGTCCCCCCAATGGATGACTATGTGCGAGGTGTAATACTACGTTACGGAATGTCCGTGGTACCAACAATTGTTTAGTTGTAACTGATTTTCTTTTATCAACCCGATATACTAGGTCGTTCTCTACCTCGAAGTAGGGGTAAGCAAGTGACCTATCTGGTTGGCCATGAGTACTATTCTGGTCCCGTATATTTCCCCTTGCTACCGCTAATGTGGGGTCCCTCCCACTGGGCCTTCTTAAAACTCCCAGGACTGACCTCTAGGTCAGCGAGGGGTCTTATCCTGTACTGGGGTGGTAAGTGCCTGATCAACATCTTGATTTGGGGTATTCCCTACCAAAGTAGTGATGGGGAAGGGAATTTCACAGCACTCCTCCTTTTCCCCCTTCTTATTTGGGCCCTCGTCAACCTCCATTTCTGAAAAAGGGAAAGGATTTGTTTCTTCTAACACTTCGTTATGGTCTGCTATTGAACTCTGGGCGCTATTCTGAGCTGGGGGACCACATTTTTAGAAAATGGGGAAAGTCGGTCCCTATTAACACATCATGTGCCAGTTTGGGTACAACACCCACCTTGAAATCTAAAGAACCAAATTCTGTTTAAAAAAAACATCAACAGTGGAATATTCATGATTATCCCCATGTATACAACAAATTGCCACTCTTTGTGAACTGTTTACCTGTTTCTTCTTAATGGGCAATAGGTATTCGGACACTAGTGTGACCATACTCCCAGAGTCAAGAAGTGCCCGAACCCTCTTACCATTAACCTTTACAAATGCCCACAGATGGTGTATTCAAGGGGTCCTCTGGGCTAGGGCCCATACATTGGACAACAGCGAATAAGGTTCCACGCTGTTGCATTGCATGGGCTCATCATTTAGTGGGCATATTTTTGCTGTGTGGCCCCTCTCATGACAATTTACACATTTAGGTACATAGTCTGTGTCCCACTTAGAGCCTTTTCCCGGCTCCCCATGTTGGCTATTGCCCTTAGTGTGCGAACCACTGTTGCTGGTGCTGCGTGAAGGTGGTCGCCGCTCTTCAGCTCCCCTTAACCCCGGTACCCTTTTACCGTCTCTGGAAGAGTCCTGGAACCTCGGGTAGTGGGGTTGCTCCACGACTGTGGGTTGCGGGTGCTCTCCTGCTGCATTGTACCTTTCTACGAGGGCCACAAGCTCATCCGCATTGTGGGGGTCACTCCGACTGACCCAATGGCGTAAGGCAGAGGGAAGTTTCCTCAAGAACTGGTCCATGACCAACCGTTCCACGATGTGGCTTGCTGAGTTGATCTCGGGTTGTAGCCACTTCCGGGCGAGG
>NW_027455620.1:0-33754 GCF_040206685.1 Ascaphus truei
AAACACAGCGCCCGCACGGGAATAAAACACAGCGCCCGCACGGGGAATAAAACGAACAGCGCCCGCACGGGGAATAAAACACAGCGCCGCACGGGAATAAAACACAGCGCCCGCACGGGGAATAAAACACAGCGCCCGCCGGGAATAAACACAGCGCCCGCACGGGGAATAAAACACAGCGCCCGCACGGGAATAAAACACAGCGCCCGCACGGGAATAAAACACAGCGCCCGCACGGGGAATAAAACACAGCGCCCGCACGGGAATAAAACACAGCGCCCGCACGGGAATAAAACACAGCGCCCGCACGGGAATAAAACACAGCGCCCGCACGGGAATAAAACACAGCGCCCGCACGGGGAATAAAACACAGCGCCCGCACGGGGAATAAAACACAGCGCCCGCACGGGGAATAAAACACAGCGCCCGCACGGGAATAAAACACAGCGCCCGCACGGGGAATAAAACACAGCGCCCGCACGGGGAATAAAACACAGCGCCCGCACGGGAATAAAACACAGCGCCCGCACGGGAATAAAACACAGCGCCCGCACGGGGAATAAAACACAGCGCCCGCACGGGAATAAAACACAGCGCCCGCACGGGAATAACACAGCCCGGAAAAACACAGCGCCCGCACGGGGATAAAACACAGCGCCCGCACGGAGATAAAACACAGCGCCCGCACGGGAATAAAACACAGCGCCCGCACGGGAATAAAACACAGCGCCCGCACGGGGAATAAAACACAGCGCCCGCACGGGAATAAAACACAGCGCCCGCACGGGGAATAAAACACAGCGCCCGCACGGGAATAAAACACAGCGCCCGCACGGGAATAAAACACAGCGCCCGCACGGGAATAAAACACAGCGCCCGCACGGGGAATAAAACACAGCGCTCCGCACGGGGAATAAAACACAGCGCCCGCACGGGAATAAAACACAGCGCCCGCACGGGAATAAAACACAGCGCCCGCACGGGGAATAAAACACAGCGCCCGCACGGGAATAAACACAGCGCCCGCACGGGAATAAAACACAGCGCCCCGCACGGGGAATAAAACACAGCGCCCGCACGGGGAATAAAACACAGCGCCCGCACGGGGAATAAACACAGCGCCGCACGGAATAAACACAGCGCCCGCACGGGGAATAAAACACAGCGCCCGCACGGGGAATAAAACACAGCGCCCGCACGGGAATAAAACACAGCGCCCGCACGGGGAATAAACACAGCGCCCGCACGGGAATAAAACACAGCGCCCGCACGGGGAATAAAACACAGCGCCCGCACGGGGAATAAACACAGCGCCCGCACGGGGAATAAAACACAGCGCCCGCACGGGGAATAAAACACAGCGCCCGCACGGGAATAAAACACAGCGCCCGCACGGGGAATAAAACACAGCGCCCGCACGGGAATAAAATCACAGCGCCCGCACGGGGATAAAACACAGCGCCCGCACGGGAATAAAACACAGCGCCCGCACGGGGAATAAAACACAGCGCCCGCACGGGAATAAACACAGCGCCCGCACGGGAATAAAACACAGCGCCCGCACGGGGAATAAAACACAGCGCCCGCACGGGAATAAAACACAGCGCCCGCACGGGAATAAAACACAGCGCCCGCACGGGAATAAAACACAGCGCTCCGCACGGGGAATAAAACACAGCGCCCGCACCGGAATAAAACACAGCGCCCGCACGGGGAATAAAACACAGCGCCCGCACGGGGAATAAACACCAGCGCCCGCACGGGAATAAAACACAGCGCCCGCACGGGGAATAAAACACAGCGCCGCACGGGAATAAACACAGCGCCCGCACGGGAATAAAACACAGCGCCCGCACGGGGAATAAAACACAGCGCCCGCACGGGAATAAAACACAGCGCCCGCACGGGGAATAAAACACAGCGCCCGCACGATGGAACACGCCGGGAAAACACAGCGCACCGCACGGGAATAAAACACAGCGCCCGCACGGGGAATAAAACACAGCGCCCGCACGGGAATAAACACAGCGGCCCGCACGGGGATAAAACACAGCGCCCGCACGGGGATAAAACACAGCGCCGCACGGAATAAACACAGCGCCCGCACGGGAATAAACACAGCGCCCGGCACGGGGAATAAAACACAGCGCCCGCACGGGAATAAAACACAGCGCTCCGCACGGGGAATAAAACACAGCGCCCGCACGGGGAATAAAACACAGCGCCCGCACGGGGAATAAAACACAGCGCCCGCACGGGAATAAAACACAGCGCCCGCACGGGGAATAAAACACAGCGCCCGCACGGGATAAACACAGCGCCCGCACGGGAATAAAACACAGCGCCCGCACGGATAAACACAGCGCCCGCACGGGAATAAACACAGCGCCCGCACGGGAATAAAACACAGCGCCCGCACGGGGAATAAAACACAGCGCCCGCACGGGGAATAAAACACAGCGCCCGCACGGGAATAAACACAGCGCCCGCACGGGAATAAAACACAGCGCCCGCACGGGAGATAAAACACAGCGCCCGCACGGGAATAAAACACAGCGCCCGCACGGGAGATAAAACACAGCGCCCGCACGGGAATAAAACACAGCGCCCGCACGGGAATAAACACAGCGCCCGCACGGGAATAAAACACAGCGCCCGCACGGGAATAAAACACAGCGCCCGCACGGGAATAAAACACAGCGCCCGCACGGGAATAAAACACAGCGCCCGCACGGGAATAAAACACAGCGCCCGCACGGGAATAAAACACAGCGCCCGCACGGGGAATAAAACACAGCGCCCGCACGGGGAATAAAACACAGCGCCCGCACGGGGAATAAACACAGCGCCCGCACGGGAATAAAACACAGCGCCCGCACGGGAATAAAACACAGCGCCCGCACGGGAATAAAACACAGCGCCCGCACGGGAATAAAACACAGCGCCCGCACGGGAATAAAACACAGCGCCGCACGGGAATAAAACACAGCGCCCGCACGGGGAATAAAACACAGCGCTCCGCACGGGAATAAAACACAGCGCCCGCACGGGGAATAAACACAGCGCCCGCACGGGAATAAAACACAGCGCCCGCACGGGAATAAAACACAGCGCCCGCACGGGAATAAAACACAGCGCCCGCACGGGGAATAAAAACACAGCGCCGCACGGGGAATAAAACACAGCGCCCGCACGGGAATAAACACAGCGCCCGCACGGGGAATAAAACACAGCGCCCGCACGGGGATAAACACAGCCCGGAAAAACACAGCGGCCCGCACGGGTATAAAACACAGCGCCCGCACGGGGAATAAAACACAGCGCCCGCACGGGGAATAAAACACAGCGCCCGCACGGGGATAAAACACAGCGCCCGCACGGGGAATAAAACACAGCGCCCGCACGGGGAATAAAACACAGCGCCCGCACGGGAATAAAACACAGCGCTCCGCACGGGTATAAAACACAGCGCCCGCACGGAATAAAACACAGCGCCCGCACGGGAATAAAACACAGCGCCCGCACGGGGATAAAACACAGCGCCCGCACGGGAATAAAACACAGCGCCCGCACGGGAATAAACACAGCGCCCGCACGGGAATAAAACACAGCGCCGCACGGGAATAAAACACAGCGCCCGCACGGGAATAAAACACAGCGCCCGCACGGGAAGTAAACACAGCGCCCGCACGGGAATAAAACACAGCGCCCGCACGGGAATAAAACACAGCGCCGCACGGGAATAAAACACAGCGCCGCACGGGAATAAAACACAGCGCCCGCACGGGAATAAAACACAGCGCCGCACGGGGAATAAAACACAGCGCCCGCACGGGAATAAAACACAGCGCCCGCACGGGAATAAAACACAGCGCCCGCACGGGGAATAAAACACAGCGCCCGCACGGGTATAAAACACAGCGCCCGCACGGGAATAAAACACAGCGCCCGCACGGGGAATAAAACACAGCGCCCGCACGGGGAATAAAACACAGCGCCCGCACGGGATAAAACACAGCGCCCGCACGGGAATAAAACACAGCGCCCGCACGGGAATAAAACACAGCGCCCGCACGGGGAATAAAACACAGCGCCCGCACGGGGAATAAAACACAGCGCCCGCACGGGAATAAAACACAGCGCCCGCACGGGGAATAAAACACAGCGCCCGAACCGCACGGGAATAAAACACAGCGCCCGCACGGGAATAAAACACAGCGCCCGCACGGGAATAAAACACAGCGCCCGCACGGGAATAAAACACAGCGCCGCACGGGATAAAACACAGCGCCCGCACGGGGAATAAAACACAGCGCCCGCACGGGAATAAAACACAGCGCCACACGGAATAAAACACAGCGCCCGCACGGGGAATAAAACACAGCGCCCGCACGGGAATAAAACACAGCGCCCCCGCACGGGAATAAAACACAGCGCCCGCACGGGAATAAAACACAGCGCCCGCACGGGGAATAAAACACAGCGCCCGCACGGGAATAAAACACAGCGCCCGCACGGGATAAAACACAGCGCCCGCACGGGAATAAAACACAGCGCCCGCACGGGAATAAAACACAGCGCCCGCACGGGGATAAACACAGCGCCGCACGGGAATAAAACACAGCGCCCGCACGGGAATAAAACACAGCGCCCGCACGGGAATAAAACACAGCGCCCGCACGGGAATAAAACACAGCGCCCCGCACGGGAATAAAACACAGCGCCCGCACGGGAATAAAACACAGCGCCGCACGGGATAAAACACAGCGCCCGCACGGGAATAAAACACAGCGCCCGCACGGGAATAAAACACAGCGCCCGCACGGGGATAAAACACAGCGCCCGCACGGGAATAAAACACAGCGCCGCACGGGAATAAAACACAGCGCCCGCACGGGAATAAAACACAGCGCCCGCACGGGGAATAAAACACAGCGCCCGCACGGGATAAAACACAGCGCCCGCACGGGGAATAAAACACAGCGCCCGCACGGGAATAAAACACAGCGCCCGCACGGGGAATAAAACACAGCGCCCGCACGGGAATAAAACACAGCGCCCGCACGGGGAATAAAACACAGCGCCCGCACGGGAATAAAACACAGCGCCCCACGGGAATAAAACACAGCGCCCGCACGGGAATAAAACACAGCGCCCGCACGGGAATAAAACACAGCGCCCGCACGGGAATAAAACACAGCGCCCGCACGGGAATAAAACACAGCGCCCGCACGGGGAATAAAACACAGCGCCCGCACGGGGAATAAAACACAGCGCCCGCACGGGAATAAAACACAGCGCCCGCACGGGAATAAAACACAGCGCCCGCACGGAATAAACACAGCGCCCGCACGGGATAAAACACAGCGCCGCACGGGAATAAAACACAGCGCCCGCACGGGAATAAAACACAGCGCCGCACGGGAATAAAACACATCGCCCGCACGGGGATAAAACACAGCGCCCGCACGGGAATAAAACACAGCGCCCGCACGGGAATAAAACACAGCGCCCGCACGGGAATAAAACACAGCGCCCGCACGGTTATAAAACACAGCGCCCGCACGGGATATAAAACACAGCGCCCGCACGGGGAATAAAACACAGCGCCGCACGGGATAAACACAGCGCCCGCACGGGAATAAAACACAGCGCCCGCACGGGAATAAACACAGCGCCGCACGGGGAATAAAACACAGCGCCCGCACGGGAATAAAACACAGCGCCCGCACGGGGAATAAAACACAGCGCCCGCACGGGAATAAAACACAGCGCCCGCACGGGAATAAAACACAGCGCCCGCACGGGAATAAAACACAGCGCCCGCACGGGGAATAAAACACAGCGCCCGCACGGGAATAAACACAGCGCCCGCACGGGGAATAAAACACAGCGCCCGCACGGGAATAAAACACAGCGCCCGCACGGGAATAAAACACAGCGCCCGCACGGGGAATAAAACACAGCGCCGCACGGGAATAAAACACAGCGCCCGCACGGGAATAAAACACAGCGCCGCACGGGAATAAAACACAGCGCCCGCACGGGAATAAAACACAGCGCCCGCACGGGAATAAAACACAGCGCCCGCACGGGAATAAAACACAGCGCCCGCACGGGGAATAAAACACAGCGCCCGCACGGGGAATAAAACACAGCGCCCGCACGGGAATAAAACACAGCGCCCGCACGGGAATAAAACACAGCGCCCGCACGGGAATAAAACACAGCGCCCGCACGGGAATAAAACACAGCGCCGCACGGGAATAAAACACAGCGCCCGCACGGGAATAAAACACAGCGCCCGCACGGGGAATAAAACACAGCGCCCGCACGGGAATAAAACACAGCGCCCGCACGGGGATAAACACAGCGCCCGCACGGGAATAAAACACAGCGCCCGCACGGGGAATAAAACACAGCGCCCGCACGGGAATAAAACACAGCGCCCGCACGGGAATAAAACACAGCGCCCGCACGGGGATAAAACACAGCGCCCGCACGGGAATAAAACACAGCGCCGCACGGGGAATAAAACACAGCGCCCGCACGGGAATAAAACACAGCGCCCGCACGGGGAATAAAACACAGCGCCCGCACGGGAATAAAACACAGCGCCCGCACGGGAATAAAACACAGCGCCCGCACGGGAATAAAACACAGCGCCCGCACGGGGAATAAAACACAGCGCCGCACGGGAATAAAACACAGCGCCCGCACGGGAATAAAACACAGCGCCCGCACGGGAATAAAACACAGCGCCCGCACGGGAATAAAACACAGCGCCCGCACGGGAATAAAACACAGCGCCCGCACGGGAATAAAACACAGCGCCCGCACGGGAATAAAACACAGCGCCCGCACGGGGAATAAAACACAGCGCCCGCACGGGAATAAAACACAGCGCCCGCACGGGAATAAAACACAGCGCCCGCACGGGGAATAAAACACAGCGCCCGCACGGGAATAAAACACAGCGCCCGCACGGGGAATAAAACACAGCGCCCGCACGGGATAAAAACACAGCGCCCGCACGGGGAATAAAACACAGCGCCCGCACGGGAATAAAACACAGGCGCCCGCACGGGAATAAAACACAGCGCCCGCACGGGGAATAAAACACCGCGCCCGCACGGGAATAAAACACAGCGCCCGCACGGGAATAAAACACAGCGCCCGCACGGGGAATAAAACACAGCGCCCGCACGGGGATAAAACACAGCGCCCGCACGGGAATAAAACACAGCGCCCGCACGGGAATAACACACAGCGCCCGCACGGGAATAAAACACAGCGCCCGCACGGGGAATAAAACACAGCGCCCGCACGGGGAATAAACACAGCGCCCGCACGGGGAATAAAACACAGCGCCCGCACGGGGAATAAAACACAGCGCCCGCACGGGGAATAAAACACAGCGCCCGCACGGGAATAAAACACAGCGCCCGCACGGGAATAAAACACAGCGCCCGCACGGGGAATAAAACACAGCGCCCGCACGGGAATAAACACAGCGCCCGCACGGGGAATAAACACAGCGCCCGCACGGGAATAAAACACAGCGCCCGCACGGGAATAAAACACAGCGCCCGCACGGGAATAAAACACAGCGCCCGCACGGGAATAAAACACAGCGCCCGCACGGGGAATAAAACACAGCGCCCGCACGGGAATAAAACACAGCGCCCGCACGGGAATAAAACACAGCGCCCCGCACGGGGAATAAAACACAGCGCCCGCACGGGGAATAAAACACAGCGCCCGCACGGGGAATAAAACACAGCGCCCGCACGGGAATAAAACACAGCGCCCGCACGGGAATAAAACACAGCGCCCGCACGGGAATAAAACACAGCGCCCGCACGGGGAATAAAACACAGCGCCCGCACGGGAATAAAACACAGCGCCCGCACGGGAATAAAACACAGCGCCCCGCACGGGAATAAAACACAGCGCCCGCACGGGGAATAAAACACAGCGCCCGCACGGGAATAAAACACAGCGCCCGCACGGGGAATAAAACACAGCGCCCGCACGGGAATAAAACACAGCGCCCGCACGGGAATAAAACACAGCGCCCGCACGGGAATAAACACAGCGCCCGCACGGGAATAAAACACAGCGCCGCACGGGAATAAAACACAGCGCCCGCACGGGGATAAACACAGCGCCCGGCACGGGGAATAAAACACAGCGCCCGCACGGGAAGTAAAACACAGCGCCCGCACGGGGAATAAAACACAGCGCCCGCACGGGGAATAAAACACAGCGCCCGCACGGGAATAAAACACAGCGCCCGCACGGGAATAAAACACAGCGCCCGCACGGGAATAAAACACAGCGGCCGCACGGGGATAAAACACAGCGCCCGCACGGGGAATAAAACACAGCGCCCGCACGGGATAAAACACAGCGCCCGCACGGGGAATAAAACACAGCGCCCGCACGGGGAATAAAACACAGCGCCCGCACGGGGAATAAAACACAGCGCCCGCACGGGGAATAAAACACAGCGCCGCACGGGATAAAACACAGCGCCCGCACGGGAATAAAACACAGCGCCCGCACGGAATAAAACACAGCGCCCGCACGGGGATAAAACACAGCGCCCGCACGGGAATAAAACACAGCGCCCGCACGGGAATAAAACACAGCGCCCGCACGGGGAATAAAACACAGCGCCCGCACGGGAATAAAACACAGCGCCCGCACGGGAATAAAACACAGCGCCCGCACGGGAATAAAACACAGCGCCCGCACGGGAATAAAACACAGCGCCCGCACGGGGAATAAAACACAGCGCCCGCACGGGAATAAAACACAGCGCCCGCACGGGGAATAAAACACAGCGCCCGCACGGGAATAAAACACAGCGCCCGCACGGGAATAAAACACAGCGCCCGCACGGGGATAAAACACAGCGCCCGCACGGGGATAAAACACAGCGCCCGCACGGGAATAAAACACAGCGCCCGCACGGGAATAAAACACAGCGCCCGCACGGGAATAAAACACAGCGCCCGCACGGGAATAAAACACAGCGCCTCGCACGGGAATAAAACACAGCGCCCGCACGGGAATAAAACGTGTGCGGCCTCTGTTCTCTGGCAGACAGCTGCGTGTAGGTGGCGTGTGCGGCCTCTGTTCTCTGGCAGACAGCTGCGTGTAGATGGCGTGTGCAGCCTCTGTTCTCTTGCTGACAGCTGCGTGGAGGTGGCGTGTGCGGCCTCTGTTCTCTTGCTGACAGCTGCGTGGAGCTGGCGTGTGCGACCTCTGTTCTCTGGCAGACAGCTGCGTGTAGGTGGCTGTGTGCAGCCTCTGTTCTCTGGCAGACAGCTGCGTGTAGGTGGCGTGTGCAGCCTCTGTTCTCTTGCTGACAGCTGCGTGGAGGTGGCGTGTGCGGCCTCTGTTCTCTTGCTGACAGCTGCGTGGAGCTGGCGTTTGCGACCTCTGTTCTCTGGCAGACAGCTGCGTGTAGGTGGCGTGTGCGGCCTCTGTTCTCTGGCAGACAGCTGCGTGGAGGTGGCGTGTGCGGCCTCTGTTCTCTTGCTGACAGCTGCGTGGAGCTGGCGTTTGCGACCTCTGTTCTCTGGCAGACAGCTGCGTGTAGGTGGCGTGTGCGGCCTCTGTTCTCTGGCAGACAGCTGCGTGTTGCTGGCGTGTGCGGCCTCTGTTCTCTGCAGACAGCTGCGTGTAGGTGGCGTGTGCGGCCTCTGTTCTCTTGCTGACAGCTGCGTGGAGGTGGCGTGTGCAGCCTCTGTTCTCTTGCTGACAGCTGCGTGGAGGTGGCGTGTGCAGCCTCTGTTCTCTGGCAGACAGTAGCGTGTAGCTGGCGTGTGCGGCCTCTGTTCTCTGGCAGACAGTTGCGTGTAGCTGGCGTGTGCGGCCTCTGTTCTCTGGCAGACAGCTGGCGTGGAGGTGGCGTGTGCGGCCTCTGTTCTCTGGCAGACAGCTGCGTTTAGCTGGCGTGTGCGGCCTCTGTTCTCTGCAGACAGCTGCGTGGAGGTGGCGTGGGCGGCCTCTGTTCTCTGGCAGACAGCTGCGTGTAGGTGACATGTGCTGCCTCTGTTCTCTGGCAGACAGTAGCGTGTAGCTGGCGTGTGCGGCCTCTGTTCTCTGGCAGACAGCTGCGTGGAGGTGGCGTGTGCGGCCTCTGTTCTCTTGCTGACAGCGGCGTGGAGGTGGCGTGTGCGGCCTCTGTTCTCTGGCAGACAGCTGCGTGTAGGTGGCGTGTGCAGCCTCTGTTCTCTTGCTGACAGCTGCGTGGAGGTGGCGTGTGCGGCCTCTGTTCTCTGGCAGACAGCTGCGTGGAGGTGGCGTGTGCGGCCTCTGTTCTCTGCAGACAGCTGCGTGTAGCTGGCGTGTGCGGCCTCTGTTCTCTGGCAGACAGCTGCGTGTAGCTGGCGTGTGCGGCCTCTGTTCTCTGGCAGACAGCTGCGTGGAGGTGGCGTGTGCGGCCTCTGTTCTCTGGCAGACAGTAGCGTGTAGCTGGCGTGTGCGGCCTCTGTTCTCTGGCAGACAGCTGCGTGTAGCTGGCGTGTGCGGCCTCTGTTCTCTGGCAGACAGCTGCGTGGAGGTGGCGTGTGCGGCCTCTGTTCTCTGGCAGACAGTAGCGTGTAGCTGGCGTGTGCGGCCTCTGTTCTCTGGCAGACAGTTGCGTGTAGCTGGCGTGTGCGGCCTCTGTTCTCTGGCAGACAGCTGCGTGGAGGTGGCGTGTGCGGCCTCTGTTCTCTGGCAGACAGTAGCGTGTAGCTGGCGTGTGCGGCCTCTGTTCTCTGGCAGACAGTTGCGTGTAGCTGGCGTGTGCGGCCTCTGTTCTCTGGCAGACAGCTGCGTGGAGGTGGCGTGTGCGGCCTATGTTCTCTGGCAGACAGCTGCGTGTAGCTGGCGTGTGCGGCCTCTGTTCTCTGGCAGACAGCAGCGTGTAGCTGGCGTGTGCGGCCTCTGTTTTCTTGCTGACAGTTGCGTGTAGCTGGCGTGTGCGGCCTCTGTTCTCTGGCAGACAGCAGCGTGGAGGTGACATGTGCGGCCTCTGTTCTCTGGCAGACAGCAGCGTGTAGCTGGCGTGTGCGGCCTCTGTTCTCTTGCTGACAGTTGCGTGTAGCTGGCGTGTGCGGCCTCTGTTCTCTGGCAGACAGCTGCGTGGAGGTGGCGTGTGCGGCCTCTGTTCTCTGGCAGACAGCTGCGTGTAGCTGGCGTGTGCGGCCTCTGTTCTCTGGCAGACAGCAGCGTGTAGCTGGCGTGTGCGGCCTCTGTTCTCTGGCAGACAGCTGCGTGTAGCTGGCGTGTGCAGCCTCTGTTCTCTGGCAGACAGCTGCGTGGAGGTGGCGTGTGCGGCCTCTGTTCTCTGGCAGACAGCTGCGTGTAGCTGGCGTGTGCAGCCTCTGTTCTCTGGCAGACAGCTGCATGGAGGTGGCGTGTGCGGCCTCTGTTCTCTGGCAGACAGCTGCGTGTAGCTGGCGTGTGCAGCCTCTGTTCTCTGCAGACAGCTGCGTGGAGATGGCGTGTGCGGCCTCTGTTCTCTTGCTGACAGCTGTGTGGAGCTGGCGTGTGCGACCTCTGTTCTCTGGCAGACAGCTGCGTGTAGGTGGCGTGTGCGGCCTCTGTTCTCTGGCAGACAGCTGCGTGTAGGTGGCGTGTGCGGCCTCTGTTCTCTGGCAGACAGCTGCGTGTAGGTGGCGTGTGCGGCCTCTGTTCTCTTGCAGACAGCTGCGTGGAAGTGGCGTGTGCGGCCTCTGTTCTCTTGCTGACAGCTGCGTGGAGCTGGCGAGTGCGACCTCTCTTCTCTGGCAGACAGCTGCGTGTAGGTGGCGTGTGCGGCCTCTGTTCTCTGGCAGACAGCTGCGTGTAGGTGGCGTGTGCAGCCTCTGTTCTCTTGCTTACAGCTGCGTGGAGGTGGCGTGTGCGGCCTCTGTTCTCTTGCTGACAGCTGCGTGGAGCTGGCGTGTGCGACCTCTGTTCTCTGGCAGACAGCTGCGTGTAGGTGGCGTGTGCGGCCTCTGTTCTCTGGCAGACAGCTGCGTGTTGCTGGCGTGTGCGGCCTCTGTTCTCTGCAGACAGCTGCGTGTAGGTGGCGTGTGCGGCCTCTGTTCTCTTGCTGACAGCTGCGTGGAGGTGGCGTGTGCAGCCTCTGTTCTCTTGCTGACAGCTGCGTGGAGGTGGCGTGTGCAGCCTCTGTTCTCTGGCAGACAGTAGCGTGTAGCTGGCGTGTGCGGCCTCTGTTCTCTGGCAGACAGTTGCGTGTAGCTGGCGTGTGCGGCCTCTGTTCTCTGGCAGACAGCTGCGTGGAGGTGGCGTGTGCGGCCTCTGTTCTCTGGCAGACAGTAGCGTGTAGCTGGCGTGTGCGGCCTCTGTTCTCTGGCAGACAGTTGCGTGTAGCTGGCGTGTGCGGCCTCTGTTCTCTGGCAGACAGCTGCGTGGAGGTGGCATGTGCGGCCTCTTTTCTCTGGCAGACAGCTGCGTGTAGCTGGCGTGTGCGGCCTCTGTTCTCTGGCAGACAGCAGCGTGTAGCTGGCGTGTGCGGCCTCTGTTCTCTGCAGACAGCTGCGTGTAGCTGGCATGTGCGGCCTCTGTTCTCTGGCAGACAGCTGCGTGGAGGAGGCGTGTGCGGTCTCTGTTCTCTGGCAGACAGCTGCGTGGAGGAGGCGTGTGCGGCCTCTGTTCTCTGGCAGACAGCCGCGTGTAGCTGGCGTGTGCGGCCTCTGTTCTCTTGCTGAGAGTTGCGTGTAGCTGGCGTGTGCGGCCTCTGTTCTCTGGCAGACAGCAGCGTGTAGCTGGCGTGTGCGGCCTCTGTTCTCTTGCTGACAGTTGCGTGTAGCTGGCGTGTGCGGCCTCTGTTCTCTGGCAGACAGCTGCGTGTAGCTGGCGTGTGCGGCCTCTGTTCTCTGGCAGACATCTGCGTGTAGGTGACATGTGCAGCCTCTGTTCTCTGGCTGACAGCTGCGTGTAGCTGGCGTGTGCGGCCTCTGTTCTCTGGCAGACAGCTGCGTGTAGGTGACATGTGCAGCCTCTGTTCTCTGGCTGACAGCTGCGTGGAGGTGGCGTGTGCGGCCTCTGTTCTCTGGCAGACAGCTGCGTGTAGCTGGCGTGTGCAGCCTCTGTTCTCTGGCAGACAGCTGCGTGGAGGTGGCGTGTGCGGCCTCTGTTCTCTGGCAGACAGCTGCGTGTAGCTGGCGTGTGCAGCCTCTGTTCTCTTGCTGACAACTGCGTGGAGGTGGCGTGTGCGGCCTCTGTTCTCTTGCTGACAGCTGCGTGGAGCTGGCGTGTGCGACCTCTGTTCTCTGGCAGACAGCTGCGTGTAGGTGGCGTGTGCGGCCTCTGTTCTCTGGCAGACAGCTGCGTGTAGGTGGCGTGTGCAGCCTCTGTTCTCTTGCTGACAGCTGCGTGTAGGTGGCGTGTGCGGCCTCTGTTCTCTGGCAGACAGCTGCGTGTTGCTGGCGTGTGCGGCCTCTGTTCTCTGCAGACAGCTGCGTGTAGGTGGCGTGTGCGGCCTCTGTTCTCTTGCTGACAGCTGCGTGGAGGTGGCGTGTGCAGCCTCTGTTCTCTTGCTGACAGCTGCGTGGAGGTGGCGTGTGCAGCCTCTGTTCTCTGGCAGACAGTAGCGTGTAGCTGGCGTGTGCGGCCTCTGTTCTCTGGCAGACAGTTGCGTGTAGCTGGCGTGTGCGGCCTCTGTTCTCTGGCAGACAGCTGGCGTGGAGGTGGCGTGTGCGGCCTCTGTTCTCTGGCAGACAGCTGCGTTTAGCTGGCGTGTGCGGCCTCTGTTCTCTGGCAGACAGCTGCGTGTAGGTGACATGTGCTGCCTCTGTTCTCTGGCAGACAGTAGCGTGTAGCTGGCGTGTGCGGCCTCTGTTCTCTGGCAGACAGCTGCGTGGAGGTGGCGTGTGCGGCCTCTGTTCTCTTGCTGACAGCGGCGTGGAGGTGGCGTGTGCGGCCTCTGTTCTCTGGCAGACAGCTGCGTGTAGGTGGCGTGTGCAGCCTCTGTTCTCCTGCTGACAGCTGCGTGGAGGTGGCGTGTGCGGCCTCTGTTCTCTGGCAGACAGCTGCGTGGAGGTGGCGTGTGCGGCCTCTGTTCTCTGCAGACAGCTGCGTGTAGGTGGCGTGTGCAGCCTCTGTTCTCTGGCAGACAGCTGCGTGGAGGTGGCGTGTGCGGCCTCTGTTCTCTGGCAGACAGCTGCGTGGAGGTGGCGTGTGCGGCCTCTGTTCTCTGCAGACAGCTGCGTGTAGCTGGCGTGTGCGGCCTCTGTTCTCTGGCAGACAGCTGCGTGTAGCTGGCGTGTGCGGCCTCTGTTCTCTGGCAGACAGCTGCGTGGAGGTGGCGTGTGCGGCCTCTGTTCTCTGGCAGACAGTAGCGTGTAGCTGGCGTGTGCGGCCTCTGTTCTCTGGCAGACAGCTGCGTGTAGCTGGCGTGTGCGGCCTCTGTTCTCTGGCAGACAGCTGCGTGGAGGTGGCGTGTGCGGCCTCTGTTCTCTGGCAGACAGTAGCGTGTAGCTGGCGTGTGCGGCCTCTGTTCTCTGGCAGACAGTTGCGTGTAGCTGGCGTGTGCGGCCTCTGTTCTCTGGCAGACAGCTGCGTGGAGGTGGCGTGTGCGGCCTCTGTTCTCTGGCAGACAGTAGCGTGTAGCTGGCGTGTGCGGCCTCTGTTCTCTGGCAGACAGTTGCGTGTAGCTGGCGTGTGCGGCCTCTGTTCTCTGGCAGACAGCTGCGTGGAGGTGGCGTGTGCGGCCTATGTTCTCTGGCAGACAGCTGCGTGTAGCTGGCGTGTGCGGCCTCTGTTCTCTGGCAGACAGCAGCGTGTAGCTGGCGTGTGCGGCCTCTGTTTTCTTGCTGACAGTTGCGTGTAGCTGGCGTGTGCGGCCTCTGTTCTCTGGCAGACAGCAGCGTGGAGGTGACATGTGCGGCCTCTGTTCTCTGGCAGACAGCAGCGTGTAGCTGGCGTGTGCGGCCTCTGTTCTCTTGCTGACAGTTGCGTGTAGCTGGCGTGTGCGGCCTCTGTTCTCTGGCAGACAGCTGCGTGGAGGTGGCGTGTGCGGCCTCTGTTCTCTGGCAGACAGCTGCGTGTAGCTGGCGTGTGCGGCCTCTGTTCTCTGGCAGACAGCAGCGTGTAGCTGGCGTGTGCGGCCTCTGTTCTCTGGCAGACAGCTGCGTGTAGCTGGCGTGTGCAGCCTCTGTTCTCTGGCAGACAGCTGCGTGGAGGTGGCGTGTGCGGCCTCTGTTCTCTGGCAGACAGCTGCGTGTAGCTGGCGTGTGCAGCCTCTGTTCTCTGGCAGACAGCTGCATGGAGGTGGCGTGTGCGGCCTCTGTTCTCTGGCAGACAGCTGCGTGTAGCTGGCGTGTGCAGCCTCTGTTCTCTGCAGACAGCTGCGTGGAGGTGGCGTGTGCGGCCTCTGTTCTCTTGCTGACAGCTGTGTGGAGCTGGCGTGTGCGACCTCTGTTCTCTGGCAGACAGCTGCGTGTAGGTGGCGTGTGCGGCCTCTGTTCTCTGGCAGACAGCTGCGTGTAGGTGGCGTGTGCGGCCTCTGTTCTCTGGCAGACAGCTGCGTGTAGGTGGCGTGTGCGGCCTCTGTTCTCTTGCTGACAGCTGCGTGGAGGTGGCGTGTGCGGCATCTGTTCTCTTGCTGACAGCTGCGTGGAGCTGGCGAGTGCGACCTGTCTTCTCTGGCAGACAGCTGCGTGTAGGTGGCGTTTGCGGCCTCTGTGCTCTGGCAGACAGCTGCGTGTAGGTGGCGTGTGCAGCCTCTGTTCTCTTGCTGACAGCTGCGTGGAGGTGGCGTGTGCGGCCTCTGTTCTCTTGCTGACAGCTGCGTGGAGCTGGCGTGTGCGACCTCTGTTCTCTGGCAGACAGCTGCGTGTAGGTGGCGTGTGCGGCCTCTGTTCTCTGGCAGACAGCTGCGTGTTGCTGGCGTGTGCGGCCTCTGTTCTCTGCAGACAGCTGCGTGTAGGTGGCGTGTGCGGCCTCTGTTCTCTTGCTGACAGCTGCGTGGAGGTGGCGTGTGCAGCCTCTGTTCTCTTGCTGACAGCTGCGTGGAGGTGGCGTGTGCAGCCTCTGTTCTCTGGCAGACAGTAGCGTGTAGCTGGCGTGTGCGGCCTCTGTTCTCTGGCAGACAGTTGCGTGTAGCTGGCGTGTGCGGCCTCTGTTCTCTGGCAGACAGCTGCGTGGAGGTGGCGTGTGCGGCCTCTGTTCTCTGGCAGACAGCTGCGTTTAGCTGGCGCGTGCTGCCTCTGTTCTCTGGCAGACAGTTGCGTGTAGCTGGCGTGTGCGGCCTCTGTTCTCTGGCAGACAGCTGCGTGGAGGTGGCGTGGGCGGCCTCTGTTCTCTGGCAGACAGCTGCGTGTAGGTGACATGTGCTGCCTCTGTTCTCTGGCAGACAGTAGCGTGTAGCTGGCGTGTGCGGCCTCTGTTCTCTGGCAGACAGCTGCGTGGAGGTGGCGTGTGCGGCCTCTGTTCTCTTGCTGACAGCGGCGTGGAGGTGGCGTGTGCGGCCTCTGTGCTGTGTGCCCTGCACATCACTCTGAGCTGCTCGCGCATATACACACACAGTGAGCTCACCGTGCCTCTGTGCTGTGTGCCCTGCACATCACTCTGAGCTGCTCGCGCATATACACACAGTGAACTCGCCGTGCCTCTGTGCTGTGTGCCCTGCACATCACTCTGAGCTGCTCGCTCATATACACACAGTGAGCTCACCGTGCCTCTGTGCTGTGTGCCCTGCACATCACTCTGAGCTGCTCGCGCATATACACACAGTAAGCTCACCGTGCCTCTGTGCCGTGTGCCCTGCACATCACTCTGAGCTGCTCGCTCATATACACACAGTGAGGTCACCGTGCCTCTGTGCTGTGTGCCCTGCACATCACTCTGAGCTGCTCGCGCATATACACACAGTGAGGTCACCGTGCCTCTGTGCTGTGTGCCCTGCACATCACTCTGAGCTGCTCGCGCATATACACACAGTGAGGTCACCGTGCCTCTGTGCTGTGTGCCCTGCACATCACTCTGAGCTGCTCGCGCATATACACACAGTGAGCTCACCGTGCCTCTGTGCCGTGTGCCCTACACATCACTCTGAGCTGCTCGCGCATACACACACAGTGAGCTCACCGTGCCTCTGTGCTGTGTGCCCTGCACATCACTCTGAGCTGCTCGCGCATATACACACAGTGAGCTCACCGTGCCTCTGTGCTGTGTGCCCTGCACATCACTCTGAGCTGCTCGCGCATATACACACAGTGAGCTCACCGTGCCTCTGTGCCGTGTGCCCTGCACATCACTCTGAGCTGCTCGCGCATATACACACAGTGAGCTCACCGTGCCTCTGTGCCGTGTGCCCTGCACATCACTCTGAGCTGCTCGCGCATATACACACAGTGAGCTCACCGTGCCTCTGTGCTGTGTGCCCTGCACATCACTCTGAGCTGCTCGCGCATATACACACAGTGAGGTCACCGTGCCTCTGTGCTGTGTGCCCTGCACATCACTCTGAGCTGCTCGCGCATACACACACAGTGAGCTCACCGTGCCTCTGTGCTGTGTGCCCTGCACATCACTCTGAGCTGCTCGCGCATATACACACAGTGATCTCACCGTGCCTCTGTGCTGTGTGCCCTGCACATCACTCTGAGCTGCTCGCGCATATACACACAGTGAGCTCACCGTGCCTCTGTGCTGTGTGCCCTGCACATCACTCTGAGCTGCTCGCACATATACACACAGTGAGCTCACCGTGCCTCTGTGCTGTGTGCCCTGCACATCACTCTGAGCTGCTCGCGCATATACACACAGTGAGCTCACCGTGCCTCTGTGCTGTGTGCCCTGCACATCACTCTGAGCTGCTCGCGCATATACACACAGTGAGCTCACCGTGCCTCTGTGCTGTGTGCCCTGCACATCACTCTGAGCTGCTCGCGCATATACACACAGTGAGGTCACCGTGCCTCTGTGCTGTGTGCCCTGCACATCACTCTGAGCTGCTCGCGCATATACACACAGTGAGCTCACCGTGCCTCTGTGCTGTGTGCCCTGCACATCACTCTGAGCTGCTCGTGCATATACACACAGTGAGCTCACCGTGCCTCTGTGCTGTGTGCCCTGCACATCACTCTGAGCTGCTCGCGCATATACACACAGTGAGCTCACCGTGCCTCTGTGCTGTGTGCCCTGCACATCACTCTGAGCTGCTTGCGCATACACACACAGTGAGCTCACCGTGCCTCTGTGCTGTGTGCCCTGCACATCACTCTGAGCTGCTCGCGCATATACACACAGTGAGCTCACCGTGCCTCTGTGCTGTGTGCCCTGCACATCACTCTGAGCTGCTCGCGCATATACACACAGTGAGCTCACCGTGCCTCTGTGCTGTGTGCCCTGCACATCACTCTGAGCTGCTCGTGCATATACACACAGTGAGCTCACCGTGCCTCTGTGCTGTGTGCCCTGCACATCACTCTGAGCTGCTCGCGCATATACACACAGTGAGATCACCGTGCCTCTGTGCTGTGTGCCCTGCACATCACTCTGAGCTGCTCGCGCATATACACACACAGTGAGCTCACCGTGCCTCTGTGCTGTGTGCCCTGCACATCACTCTGAGCTGCTCGCGCATATACACACAGTGAGCTCACCGTGCCTCTGTGCTGTGTGCCCTGCACATTACTCTGAGCTGCTCGCGCATATACACACAGTGAGGTCACCGTGCCTCTGTGCTGTGTGCCCTGCACATCACTCTGAGCTGCTCGCGCATATACACACAGTGAGCTCACCGTGCCTCTGTGCTGTGTGCCCTGCACATCACTCTGAGCTGCTCGCGCATATACACACAGTGAGCTCGCCGTGCCTCTGTGCTGTGTGCCCTGCACATCACTCTGAGCTGCTCGCGCATATACACACAGTGAGGTCACCGTGCCTCTGTGCTGTGTGCCCTGCACATCACTCTGAGCTGCTCGCGCATACACACACAGTGAGCTCACCGTGCCTCTGTGCTGTGTGCCCTGCACATCACTCTGAGCTGCTCACGCATATACACACAGTGAGGTCACCGTGCCTCTGTGCTGTGTTCCCTGCACATCACTCTGAGCTGCTCGTGCATATACACACAGTGAGATCACCGTGCCTCTGTGCTGTGTGCGCTGCACATCACTCTGAGCTGCTCGCGCATATACACACAGTGAGCTCACCGTGCCTCTGTGCTGTGTGCCCTGCACATCACTCTGAGCTGCTCGCGCATATACACACAGTGAGCTCACCGTGCCTCTGTGCTGTGTGCCCTGCACATCACTCTGAGCTGCTCGCGCATATACACACAGTGAGCTCACCGTGCCTCTGTGCTGTGTGCCCTGCACATCACTCTGAGCTGCTCGCGCATATACACACAGTGAGCTCACCGTGCCTCTGTGCTGTGTGCCCTGCACATCACTCTGAGCTGCTCGCGCATACACACACAGTGAGCTCACCGTGCCTCTGTGCTGTGTGCCCTGCACATCACTCTGAGCTGCTCGCGCATATACACACAGTGAGCTCACCGTGCCTCTGTGCTGTGTGCCCTGCACATCACTCTGAGCTGCTCGCGCATATACACACAGTGAGCTCACCGTGCCTCTGTGCTGTGTGCCCTGCACATCACTCTGAGCTGCTCGCGCATACACACACAGTGAGCTCACCGTGCCTCTGTGCTGTGTGCCCTGCACATCACTCTGAGCTGCTCGCGCATATACACACAGTGAGCTCACCGTGCCTCTGTGCTGTGTGCCCTGCACATCACTCTGAGCTGCTCGCGCATATACACACAGTGAGCTCACCGTGCCTCTGTGCCGTGTGCCCTGCACATCACTCTGAGCTGCTCGCGCATATACACACAGTGAGCTCACCGTGCCTCTGTGCCGTGTGCCCTGCACATCACTCTGAGCTGCTCGCGCATATACACACAGTGAGCTCACCGTGCCTCTGTGCTGTGTGCCCTGCACATCACTCTGAGCTGCTCGCGCATATACACACAGTGAGCTCACCGTGCCTCTGTGCTGTGTGCCCTGCACATCACTCTGAGCTGCTCGCGCATATACACACAGTGAGCTCACCGTGCCTCTGTGCTGTGTGCCCTGCACATCACTCTGAGCTGCTCGCGCATATACACACAGTGAGATCACCGTGCCTCTGTGCTGTGTGCCCTGCACATCACTCTGAGCTGCTCGCGCATATACACACAGTGAGCTCACCGTGCCTCTGTGCTGTGTGCCCTGCACATCACTCTGAGCTGCTCGCGCATACACACACAGTGAGCTCACCGTGCCTCTGTGCTGTGTGCCCTGCACATCACTCTGAGCTGCTCGCGCATATACACACAGTGAGCTCACCGTGCCTCTGTGCTGTGTGCCCTGCACATCACTCTGAGCTGCTCGCGCATATACACACAGTGAGCTCACCGTGCCTCTGTGCTGTGTGCCCTGCACATCACTCTGAGCTGCTCGCGCATATACACACAGTGAGCTCACCGTGCCTCTGTGCCGTGTGCCCTGCACATCACTCTGAGCTGCTCGTGCATATACACACAGTGAGGTGACCGTGCCTCTGTGCTGTGTGCCCTGCACATCACTCTGAGCTGCTCGCGCATATACACACAGTGAGCTCACCGTGCCTCTGTGCTGTGTGCCCTGCACATCACTCTGAGCTGCTCGCACATATACACACAGTGAGCTCACCGTGCCTCTGTGCTGTGTGCCCTGCACATCACTCTGAGCTGCTCGCGCATATACACACAGTGAGCTCACCGTGCCTCTGTGCTGTGTGCCCTGCACATCACTCTGAGCTGCTCGCGCATATACACACAGTGAGGTCACCGTGCCTCTGTGCCGTGTGCCCTGCACATCACTCTGAGCTGCTCGCGCATATACACACAGTGAGCTCACCGTGCCTCTGTGCTGTGTGCCCTGCACATCACTCTGAGCTGCTCGCGCATACACACACAGTGAGCTCACCGTGCCTCTGTGCTGTGTGCCCTGCACATCACTCTGAGCTGCTCGCGCATATACACACAGTGAGATCACCGTGCCTCTGTGCTGTGTGCCCTGCACATCACTCTGAGCTGCTCGCGCATATACACACAGTGAGCTCGCCGTGCCTCTGTGCCGTGTGCCCTGCACATCACTCTGAGCTGCTCGCGCATATACACACAGTGAGCTCACCGTGCCTCTGTGCTGTGTGCCCTGCACATCACTCTGAGCTGCTCGCGCATATACACACAGTGAGCTCACCGTGCCTCTGTGCCGTGTGCCCTGCACATCACTCTGAGCTGCTCGCGCATATACACACAGTGAGCTCACCGTGCCTCTGTGCTGTGTGCCCTGCACATCACTCTGAGCTGCTCGCGCATATACACACAGTGAGCTCACCGTGCCTCTGTGCTGTGTGCCCTGCACATCACTCTGAGCTGCTCGCGCATATACACACAGTGAGGTCACCGTGCCTCTGTGCTGTGTGCCCTGCACATCACTCTGAGCTGCTCGCGCATACACACACAGTGAGCTCACCGTGCCTCTGTGCTGTGTGCCCTGCACATCACTCTGAGCTGCTCGCGCATATACACACAGTGATCTCACCGTGCCTCTGTGCTGTGTGCCCTGCACATCACTCTGAGCTGCTCGCGCATATACACACAGTGAGCTCACCGTGCCTCTGTGCTGTGTGCCCTGCACATCACTCTGAGCTGCTCGCACATATACACACAGTGAGCTCACCGTGCCTCTGTGCTGTGTGCCCTGCACATCACTCTGAGCTGCTCGCGCATATACACACAGTGAGCTCACCGTGCCTCTGTGCTGTGTGCCCTGCACATCACTCTGAGCTGCTCGCGCATATACACACAGTGAGCTCACCGTGCCTCTGTGCTGTGTGCCCTGCACATCACTCTGAGCTGCTCGTGCATATACACACAGTGAGCTCACCGTGCCTCTGTGCTGTGTGCCCTGCACATCACTCTGAGCTGCTCGCGCATATACACACAGTGAGCTCACCGTGCCTCTGTGCTGTGTGCCCTGCACATCACTCTGAGCTGCTCGCGCATATACACACAGTGAGCTCACCGTGCCTCTGTGCTGTGTGCCCTGCACATCACTCTGAGCTGCTCGCGCATATACACGCAGTGAGCTCACCGTGCCTCTGTGCTGTGTGCCCTGCACATCACTCTGAGCTGCTCGCGCATATACACGCAGTGAGCTCACCGTGCCTCTGTGCTGTGTGCCCTGCACATCACTCTGAGCTGCTCGCGCATATACACACCAGTGAGGTCACCGTGCCTCTGTGCTGTGTGCCCTGCACATCACTCTGAGCTGCTCGCGCATACACACACAGTGAGCTCACCGTGCCTCTGTGCTGTGTGCCCTGCACATCACTCTGAGCTGCTCTGCGCATATACACACAGTGAGCTCACCGTGCCTCTGTGCTGTGTGCCCTGCACATCACTCTGAGCTGCTCGCGCATATACACACAGTGAGCTCACCGTGCCTCTGTGCTGTGTGCCCTGCACATCACTCTGAGCTGCTCGCGCATATACACACAGTGAGCTCACCGTGCCTCTGTGCTGTGTGCCCTGCACATCACTCTGAGCTGCTCGCGCATATACACACAGTGAGCTCACCGTGCCTCTGTGCTGTGTGCCCTGCACATCACTCTGAGCTGCTCGCGCATATACACACACAGTGAGGTCACCGTGCCTCTGTGCTGTGTGCCCTGCACATCACTCTGAGCTGCTCGCGCATACACACACAGTGAGCTCACCGTGCCTCTGTGCTGTGTGCCCTGCACATCACTCTGAGCTGCTCGCGCATATACACACAGTGAGCTCACCGTGCCTCTGTGCTGTGTGCCCTGCACATCACTCTGAGCTGCTCGCGCATACACACACAGTGAGCTCACCGTGCCTCTGTGCTGTGTGCCCTGCACATCACTCTGAGCTGCTCGCGCATATACACACACAGTGAGCTCACCGTGCCTCTGTGCTGTGTGCCCTGCACATCACTCTGAGCTGCTCGCGCATATACACACAGTGAGCTCACCGTGCCTCTGTGCTGTGTGCCCTGCACATCACTCTGAGCTGCTCGCGCATATACACACAGTGAGCTCACCGTGCCTCTGTGCTGTGTGCCCTGCACATCACTCTGAGCTGCTCGCGCATACACACACAGTGAGCTCACCGTGCCTCTGTGCTGTGTGCCCTGCACATCACTCTGAGCTGCTCGCGCATATACACACAGTGAGGTCACCGTGCCTCTGTGCTGTGTGCCCTGCACATCACTCTGAGCTGCTCGCGCATATACACACAGTGAGCTCACCGTGCCTCTGTGCTGTGTGCCCTGCACATCACTCTGAGCTGCTCGCGCATATACACACAGTGAGCTCACCGTGCCTCTGTGCGTGTGCCCTGCACATCACTCTGAGCTGCTCGCGCATATACACACAGTGATCTCACCGTGCCTCTGTGCTGTGTGCCCTGCACATCACTCTGAGCTGCTCGCGCATATACACACAGTGAGCTCACCGTGCCTCTGTGCTGTGTGCCCTGCACATCACTCTGAGCTGCTCGTGCATATACACACAGTGAGGTCACCGTGCCTCTGTGCTGTGTGCCCTGCACATCACTCTGAGCTGCTCGCGCATATACACACAGTGAGCTCACCGTGCCTCTGTGCTGTGTGCCCTGCACATCACTCTGAGCTGCTCGCGCATATACACACAGTGAGCTCACCGTGCCTCTGTGCTGTGTGCCCTGCACATCACTCTGAGCTGCTCGCGCATATACACACACAGTGAGGTCACCGTGCCTCTGTGCTGTGTGCCCTGCACATCACTCTGAGCTGCTCGCGCATACACACACAGTGAGCTCACCGTGCCTCTGTGCTGTGTGCCCTGCACATCACTCTGAGCTGCTCGCGCATATACACACAGTGAGCTCACCGTGCCTCTGTGCTGTGTGCCCTGCACATCACTCTGAGCTGCTCGCGCATACACACACAGTGGAGCTCACCGTGCCTCTGTGCTGTGTGCCCTGCACATCACTCTGAGCTGCTCGCGCATATACACACAGTGAGCTCACCGTGCCTCTGTGCTGTGTGCCCTGCACATCACTCTGAGCTGCTCGCGCATATACACGCAGTGAGGTCACCGTGCCTCTGTGCTGTGTGCCCTGCACATCACTCTGAGCTGCTCGCGCATATACACACAGTGAGCTCACCGTGCCTCTGTGCTGTGTGCCCTGCACATCACTCTGAGCTGCTCGCGCATATACACACAGTGAGCTCACCGTGCCTCTGTGCTGTGTGCCCTGCACATCACTCTGAGCTGCTCGCGCATATACACACAGTGAGCTCACCGTGCCTCTGTGCTGTGTGCCCTGCACATCACTCTGAGCTGCTCGCGCATATACACACAGTGAGCTCACCGTGCCTCTGTGCTGTGTGCCCTGCACATCACTCTGAGCTGCTCGCGCATACACACGCAGTGAGCTCACCGTGTCTCTGTGCTGTGTGCCCTGCACATCACTCTGAGCTGCTCGCGCATATACACACAGTGAGCTCACCGTGCCTCTGTGCTGTGTGCGCTGCACATCACTCTGAGCTGCTCGCGCATATACACACAGTGAGCTCACCGTGCCTCTGTGCTGTGTGCCCTGCACATCACTCTGAGCTGCTCGCGCATACACACACAGTGAGGTCACCGTGCCTCTGTGCTGTGTGCCCTGCACATCACTCTGAGCTGCTCGCGCATACACACACAGTGAGCTCACCGTGCCTCTGTGCTGTGTGCCCTGCACATCACTCTGAGCTGCTCGCGCATATACACACAGTGAGCTCACCGTGCCTCTGTGCTGTGTGCCCTGCACATCACTCTGAGCTGCTCGCGCATATACACACAGTGAGCTCACCGTGCCTCTGTGCTGTGTGCCCTGCACATCACTCTGAGCTGCTCGCGCATATACACACAGTGAGCTCACCGTGCCTCTGTGCTGTGTGCCCTGCACATCACTCTGAGCTGCTCGCGCATATACACACAGTGAGCTCACCGTGCCTCTGTGCCGTGTGCCCTGCACATCACTCTGAGCTGCTCGCGCATATACACACAGTGAGCTCACCGTGCCTCTGTGCTGTGTGCCCTGCACATCACTCTGAGCTGCTCGCGCATATACACACAGTGAGCTCACCGTGCCTCTGTGCTGTGTGCCCTGCACATCACTCTAGCTGCTCGCCATATACACACAGTGAGCTCACCGTGCCTCTGTGCTGTGTGCCCTGCACATCTGAGCTGCTCGCGCATATACACACAGTGAGCTCACCGTGCCTCTGTGCTGTGTGCCCTGCACATCACTCTGAGCTGCTCGCGCATACACACACAGTGAGCTCACCGTGCCTCTGTGCTGTGTGCCCTGCACATCACTCTGAGCTGCTCGCGCATATACACACAGTGAGCTCACCGTGCCTCTGTGCTGTGTGCCCTGCACATCACTCTGAGCTGCTCGCGCATATACACGCAGTGAGGTCACCGTGCCTCTGTGCGTGTGTGCCCTGCACATCACTCTGAGCTGCTCGCGCATATACACACAGTGAGCTCACCGTGCCTCTGTGCTGTGTGCCCTGCACATCACTCTGAGCTGCTCGCGCATATACACACAGTGAGCTCACCGTGCCTCTGTGCTGTGTGCCCTGCACATCACTCTGAGCTGCTCGCGCATATACACACAGTGAGCTCACCGTGCCTCTGTGCTGTGTGCCCTGCACATCACTCTGAGCTGCTCGCGCATATACACACAGTGAGCTCACCGTGCCTCTGTGCTGTGTGCCCTGCACATCACTCTGAGCTGCTCGCGCATACACACACAGTGAGCTCACCGTGCCTCTGTGCTGTGTGCCCTGCACATCACTCTGAGCTGCTCGCGCATACACACACAGTGAGCTCACCGTGCCTCTGTGCTGTGTGCCCTGCACATCACTCTGAGCTGCTCGCGCATATACACACAGTGAGCTCACCGTGCCTCTGTGCTGTGTGCCCTGCACATCACTCTGAGCTGCTCGCGCATATACACACAGTGAGCTCACCGTGCCTCTGTGCTGTGTGCCCTGCACATCACTCTGAGCTGCTCGCGCATATACACACAGTGAGCTCACCGTGCCTCTGTGCTGTGTGCCCTGCACATCACTCTGAGCTGCTCGCGCATAGACACACAGTGAGCTCACCGTGCCTCTGTGCTGTGTGCCCTGCACATCACTCTGAGCTGCTCGCGCATATACACACAGTGAGCTCACCGTGCCTCTGTGCGTGTGCCCTGCACATCACTCTGAGCTGCTCGCGCATATACACACAGTGAGCTCACCGTGCCTCTGTGCTGTGTGCCCTGCACATCACTCTGAGCTGCTCGCGCATATACACACAGTGAGCTCACCGTGCCTCTGTGCTGTGTGCCCTGCACATCACTCTGAGCTGCTCGCGCATATACACACAGTGAGCTCACCGTGCCTCTGTGCTGTGTGCCCTGCACATCACTCTGAGCTGCTCGCGCATATACACACAGTGAGCTCACCGTGCCTCTGTGCTGTGTGCCCTGCACATCACTCTGAGCTGCTCGCGCATACTACACACAGTGAGCTCACCGTGCCTCTGTGCTGTGTGCCCTGCACATCACTCTGAGCTGCTCGCGCATACACACACAGTGAGCTCACCGTGCCTCTGTGCTGTGTGCCCTGCACATCACTCTGAGCTGCTCGCGCATATACACACAGTGAGCTCACCGTGCCTCTGTGCGTGTGCCCTGCACATCACTCTGAGCTGCTCGCGCATATACACACAGTGAGCTCACCGTGCCTCTGTGCTGTGTGCCCTGCACATCACTCTGAGCTGCTCGCGCATATACACAAAGTGAGCTCACCGTGTCTCTGTGCTGTGTCCCTGCACATCACTCTGAGCTGCTCGCAGCATATACACACAGTGAGCTCACCATGCCTCTGTGCTGTGTGCCCTGCACATCACTCTGAGCTGCTCGCGCATATACACACAGTGAGCTCACCGTGCCTCTGTGCTGTGTGCCCTGCACATCACTCTGAGCTGCTCGCGCATATACACACAGTGAGCTCACCGTGCCTCTGTGCTGTGTGCCCTGCACATCACTCTGAGCTGCTCGCGCATATACACACAGTGAGCTCACCGTGCCTCTGTGCTGTGTGCCCTGCACATCACTCTGAGCTGCTCGCGCATATACACACAGTGAGCTCGCCGTGCCTCTGTGCTGTGTGCCCTGCACATCACTCTGAGCTGCTCGCGCATATACACACAGTGAGCTCACCGTGCCTCTGTGCTGTGTGCCCTGCACATCACTCTGAGCTGCTCGCGCATATACACACAGTGAGCTCACCGTGCCTCTGTGCTGTGTGCCCTGCACATCACTCTGAGCTGCTCGCGCATATACACACAGTGAGCTCACCGTGTCCTCTGTGCTGTGTGCCCTGCACATCACTCTGAGCTGCTCGCGCATATACACACAGTGAGCTCACCGTGCCTCTGTGCCTGTGTGCCCTGCACATCACTCTGAGCTGCTCGCGCATATACACACAGTGAGCTCACCGTGCCTCTGTGCTGTGCCCTGCACATCACTCTGAGCTGCTCGCGCATATACACACAGTGAGCTCACCGTGCCTCTGTGCTGTGTGCCCTGCCACATCACTCTGAGCTGCTCGTGCATATACACACAGTGAGCTCACCGTGCCTCTGTGCTGTGTGCCCTGCACATCACTCTGAGCTGCTCGCGCATATACACACAGTGAGCTCACCGTGCCTCTGTGCTGTGTGCCCTGCACATCACTCTGAGCTGCTCGCGCATATACACACAGTGAGCTCACCGTGCTCTGTGCTGTGTGCCCTGCACATCACTCTGAGCTGCTCGCGCATACACACACAGTGAGCTCACCGTGCCTCTGTGCTGTGTGCCCTGCACATCACTCTGAGCTGCTCGCGCATATACACACAGTGAGCTCACCGTGCCTCTGTGCTGTGTGCCCTGCACATCACTCTGAGCTGCTCGCGCATATACACACAGTGAGCTCACCGTGCCTCTGTGCTGTGTGCCCTGCACATCACTCTGAGCTGCTCGCGCATATACACACAGTGAGCTCACCGTGCCTCTGTGCTGTGTACCCTGCACATCACTCTGAGCTGCTCGCGCATATACACACAGTGAGTCACCGTGCCTCTGTGCTGTGTGCCCTGCACATCACTCTGAGCTGCTCGCGCATACACACACAGTGAGCTCACCGTGCCTCTGTGCTGTGTGCCCTGCACATCACTCTGAGCTGCTCGCGCATATACACACAGTGAGGTCACCGTGCCTCTGTGCTGTGTGCCCTGCACATCACTCTGAGCTGCTCGCGCATATACACACAGTGAGCTCACCGTGCCTCTGTGCCGTGTGCCCTGCACATCACTCTGAGCTGCTCGCGCATATACACACAGTGAGCTCACCGTGCCTCTGTGCCGTGTGCCCTGCACATCACTCTGAGCTGCTCGCGCATATACACACAGTGAGCTCACCGTGCCTCTGTGCCTGTGTGCCCTGCACATCACTCTGAGCTGCTCGCGCATATACACACAGTGAGCTCACCGTGCCTCTGTGCTGTGTGCCCTGCACAATCACTCTGAGCTGCTCGCGCATATACACACAGTGAGCTCACCGTGCCTCTGTGCTGTGTGCCCTGCACATCACTCTGAGCTGCTCGTGCATATACACACAGTGAGCTCACGTGCCTCTGTGCTGTGTCCTGCACATCACTCTGAGCTGCTCGCGCATACACACCAGTGAGCTCACCGTGCCTCTGTGCTGTGTGCCCTGCACATCACTCTGAGCTGCTCGCGCATATACACACAGTGAGCTCACCGTGCCTCTGTGCTGTGTGCCCTGCACATCACTCTGAGCTGCTCGCGCATATACACACAGTGAGCTCACCGTGCCTCTGTGCTGTGTGCCCTGCACATCACTCTGAGCTGCTCGCGCATATACACACAGTGAGCTCACCGTGCCTCTGTGCTGTGTCCCTGCACATCACTCTGAGCTGCTCGCGCATACACACACAGTGAGCTCACCGTGCCTCTGTGCTGTGTGCCCTGCACATCACTCTGAGCTGCTCGCGCATACACACACAGTGAGTCACCGTGCCTCTGTGCTGTGTGCCCTGCACATCACTCTGAGCTGCTCGCGCATATACACACAGTGAGCTCACCGTGCCTCTGTGCTGTGTGCCCTGCACATCACTCTGAGCTGCTCGCGCATATACACACAGTGAGCTCACCGTGCCTCTGTGCTGTGTGCCCCTGCACATCACTCTGAGCTGCTCGCGCATATACACACAGTGAGCTCACCGTGCCTCTGTGCTGTGTGCCCTGCACATCACTCTGAGCTGCTCGTGCATATACACACAGTGAGCTCACCGTGCCTCTGTGCTGTGTGCCCTGCACATCACTCTGAGCTGCTCGTGCAATACACACAGTGAGCTCACCGTGCCTCTGTGCTGTGTGCCCTGCACATCACTCTGAGCTGCTCGCGCATACACACACAGTGAGCTCACCGTGCCTCTGTGCCGTGTGCCCTGCACATCACTCTGAGCTGCTCGCGCATATACACACAGTGAGGTCACCGTGCCTCTGTGCTGTGTGCCCTGCACATCACTCTGAGCTGCTCGCGCATATACACACAGTGAGCTCACCGTGCCTCTGTGCCGTGTGCCCTGCACATCACTCTGAGCTGCTCGCGCATATACACCAGTGAGCTCACCGTGCCTCTGTGCCGTGTGCCCTGCACATCACTCTGAGCTGCTCGCGCATATACACACAGTGAGCTCACCGTGCCTCTGTGCTGTGTGCCCTGCACATCACTCTGAGCTGCTCGCGCATATACACACAGTGAGCTCACCGTGCCTCTGTGCTGTGTGCCCTGCACATCACTCTGAGCTGCTCGCGCATATACACACAGTGAGCTCACCGTGCCTCTGTGCTGTGTGCCCTGCACATCACTCTGAGCTGCTCGTACATATACACACAGTGAGCTCACCGTGCCTCTGTGCTGTGTGCCCTGCACATCACTCTGAGCTGCTCGCGCATACACACACAGTGAGCTCACCGTGCCTCTGTGCTGTGTGCCCTGCACATCACTCTGAGCTGCTCGCGCATATACACACAGTGAGGTCACCGTGCCTCTGTGCGTGTGCCCTGCACATCACTCTGAGCTGCTCGCGCAATACACACAGTGAGCTCACCGTGCCTCTGTGCTGTGTGCCCTGCACATCACTCTGAGCTGCTCGCGCATATACACACAGTGAGGTCACCGTGCCTCTGTGCTGTGTGCCCTGCACATCACTGAGCTGCTCGCGCATATACACACAGTGAGTCACCGTGCCTCTGTGCTGTGTGCCCTGCACATCACTCTGAGCTGCTCGCGCATATACACACAGTGAGCTCACCGTGCCTCTGTGCTGTGTGCCCTGCACATCACTCTGAGCTGCTCGCGCATATACACACAGTGAGCTCACCGTGCCTCTGTGCTGTGTGCCCTGCACATCACTCTGAGCTGCTCGCGCATACACACACAGTGAGCTCACCGTGCCTCTGTGCTGTGTGCCCTGCACATCACTCTGAGCTGCTCGCGCATATACACACAGTGAGGTCACCGTGCCTCTGTGCTGTGTGCCCTGCACATCACTCTGAGCTGCTCGCGCATACACACACAGTGAGCTCACCGTGCCTCTGTGCTGTGTGCCCTGCACATCACTCTGAGCTGCTCGCGCATACACACGCAGTGAGCTCACCGTGCCTCTGTGCCGTGTGCCCTGCACATCACTCTGAGCTGCTCGCGCATATACACACAGTGAGCTCACCGTGCCTCTGTGCTGTGTGCCCTGCACATCACTCTGAGCTGCTCGCGCATATACACACAGTGAGCTCACCGTGCCTCTGTGCTGTGTGCCCTGCACATCACTCTGAGCTGCTCGCGCATATACACACAGTGAGCTCACGTGCCTCTGTGCTGTGTGCCCTGCACATCACTCTGAGCTGCTCGCGCATATACACACAGTGAGCTCACCGTGCCTCTGTGCTGTGTGCCCTGCACATCACTCTGAGCTGCTCGCGCATATACACACAGTGAGCTCACCGTGCCTCTGTGCTGTGTGCCCTGCACATCACTCTGAGCTGCTCGCGCATATACACACACAGTGAGCTCACCGTGCCTCTGTGCTGTGTGCCCTGCACATCACTCTGAGCTGTTCGCGCATACACACACAGTGAGCTCACCGTGCCTCTGTGCTGTGTGCCCTGCACATCACTCTGAGCTGCTCGTCCATATACACACAGTGAGCTCACCGTGCCTCTGTGCTGTGTGCCCTGCACATCACTCTGAGCTGCTCGCGCATATACACACAGTGAGCTCACCGTGCCTCTGTGCTGTGTGCCCTGCACATCACTCTGAGCTGCTCGCGCATACACACACAGTGAGCTCACCGTGCCTCTGTGCTGTGTGCCCTGCACATCACTCTGAGCTGCTCGCGCATACACACACAGTGAGCTCACCGTGCCTCTGTGCTGTGTGCCCTGCACATCACTCTGAGCTGCTCGCGCATATACACACAGTGAGCTCACCGTGCCTCTGTGCTGTGTGCCCTGCACATCACTCTGAGCTGCTCGCGCATATACACACAGTGAGATCACCGTGCCTCTGTGCTGTGTGCCCTGCACATCACTCTGAGCTGCTCGCGCATTACACACACAGTGAGGCTCACCGTGCCTCTGTGCTGTGTGCCCTGCACATCACTCTGAGCTGCTCGCGCATATACACACAGTGAGCTCACCGTGCCTCTGTGCTGTGTGCCCTGCACATCACTCTGAGCTGCTCGCGCATATACACACACAGTGGAGCTCACCGTGCCTCTGTGCTGTGTGCCCTGCACATCACTCTGAGCTGCTCGCGCATATACACACAGTGAGCTCACCGTGCCTCTGTGCTGTGTGCCCTGCACATCACTCTGAGCTGCTCGCGCATAAACACGCAGTGAGGTCACCGTGCCTCTGTGCTGTGTGCCCTGCACATCAGTCTGAGCTGCTCGCGCATATACACACAGTGAGCTCACCGTGCCTCTGTGCTGTGTGCCCTGCACATCACTCTGAGCTGCTCGCGCATATACACACAGTGAGCTCACCGTGCCTCTGTGCTGTGTGCCCTGCACATCACTCTGAGCTGCTCGCGCATATACACACAGTGAGCTCACCGTGCCTCTGTTCTGTGTGCCCTGCACATCACTCTGAGCTGCTCGCGCATACACACGCAGTGAGCTCACCGTGCCTCTGTGCTGTGTGCCCTGCACATCACTCTGAGCTGCTCGCGCATATACACACAGTGAGCTCACCGTGCCTCTGTGCTGTGTGCCCTGCACATCACTCTGAGCTGCTCGCGCATATACACACAGTGAGCTCACCGTGCCTCTGTGCTGTGTGCCCTGCACATCACTCTGAGCTGCTCGCGCATATACACACAGTGAGCTCACCGTGCCTCTGTGGCTGTGGTGCCCTGCACATCACTCTGAGCTGCTCGCTGCATACACACGCAGTGAGCTCACCGTGCCTCTGTGCTGTGTGCCCTGCACATCACTCTGAGCTGCTCGCGCATATACACACAGTGAGCTCACCGTGCCTCTGTGCTGTGTGCCCTGCACATCACTCTGAGCTGCTCGCGCATACACACCAGTGAGCTCACCGTGCCTCTGTGCTGTGTGCCTGCACATCACTCTGAGCTGCTCGCGCATATACACACAGTGAGCTCACCCGTGCCTCTGTGCTGTGTGCCCTGCACATCACTCTGAGCTGCTCGCGCATATACACACAGTGAGCTCACCGTGCCTCTGTGCTGTGTGCCCTGCACATCACTCTGAGCTGCTCGCGCATATACACACAGTGAGGCTCACCGTGCTCTGTGCTGTGTGCCCTGCACATCACTCTGAGCTGCTCGCGCATATACACACAGTGAGGTCACCGTGCCTCTGTGCTGTGTGCCCTGCACATCACTCTGAGCTGCTCGTCGCATTACACACTCAGTGAGTCTCACCGTGCCTCTGTGCTGTGTGCCCTGCACATCACTCTGAGCTGCTCGCGCATATACACACAGTGAGCTCACCGTGCCTCTGTGCTGTGTGCCCTGCACATCACTCTGAGCTGCTCGCGCATATACACACAGTGAGGTCACCGTGCCTCTGTGCTGTGTGCCCTGCACATCACTCTGAGCTGCTCGCGCATATACACACAGTGAGCTCACCGTGCCTCTGTGCTGTGTGCCCTGCACATCACTCTGAGCTGCTCGCGCATATACACACAGTGAGCTCACCGTGCCTCTGTGCTGTGTGCCCTGCACATCACTCTGAGCTGCTCGCGCATATACACACAGTGAGTCACCGTGCCTCTGTGCTGTGTGCCCTGCACATCACTCTGAGCTGCTCGCGCATATACACACAGTGAGCGTCACCGTGCCTCTGTGCTGTGTGCCCTGCACATCACTCTGAGCTGCTCGCGCATATACACACAGTGAGCTCACCGTGCCTCTGTCTGTGTGCCCTGCACATCACTCTGAGCTCTCGCGCATATACACACAGTGAGCTCACCGTGCCTCTGTGCTGTGTGCCCTGCACATCACTCTGAGCTCCTCGCGCATATACACACAGTGAGCTCACCGTGCCTCTGTGCTGTGTGCCCTGCA